>NC_091352.1:6430498-6537998 GCF_038502225.1 Cherax quadricarinatus | reverse complement strand
GAGTTATCACCGTTGCATTTAAGCATTTTGTCCTGTCTCCAAACAATAAACTTGCCTCCCTCTCCGCTTCTCGCCATTTTCCATACCCCAACAAGACTCTTCAATAAAGGTAAAAGTGATTTAAATGTTCATTTATCTATTTCATTAGTGCTTTTTATTGATTTCTCATTGTTTTCTGTATGTAAAACTATAGTTATTTTCTATTAAATATATTTTTTGTTAATACTTTTGGGTGTCTAAAACGGATTACATTGTTTCTTATGGGGAAAATGATTTCGCTTTTCGTAATTTTCAGATTTCGTCAGACTCTGGAACGGATTGATCATGAAAACCGAGGGTTCACTGTAATGTGTATACTGAATATAAGTAGAAATATGTAAAATTTACTTACCATCTTACATGTTTGAGACCAAGACCAGCAAATCTGCCATAGTTCAAAATATTAAACAGACTTCCCATTCATATTCATATGGCATGGATGTTTGCTGTTGGTAAGGCATGCGTGAAGAAAGCTTTGAGGGAGTGTGTGAAACAGATATTGAGTAATTGTTGCTTGAATATCCAGCAGTTATGCTAGACGCTGAGAAGAAAACAGATGAACTCGCCATACCACCTTAAATCTCACTAAATTTGCTTTAAAATGAGGCCAGCTTGATCAGAATTACATGGCTGGTTACTAGGCTATTGTTACAAACATGTTGAAGGTTGTAGGCAATTTTTTCAAAAGTAACATTTGGTGAATTCATCAGTGGTCTGGGGGTTTTGGGGTCACTTTGCCTTGGTGGTTAATTTGTTAAAACCAGAATTATTGCTGGTCTTTACATACAGCATTTTCTCAGTGTAGAGTCAGAAAAGGTGCAAATCACTGTTTTAGAGTAGAATCTTGTCTTTTCTTTCAGCGCACCGGCCATATCCCACCGAGGCAGGGTGGCCCAAAAAGAAAAACAAAAGATGATTGTGGATGTTATGAATGAGAAGAAGCTGGATGTCCTGGCTTTAAGTGAAACAAAGCTGAAGGGGGTGGGAGAGTTTCAATGGAGAGGAATAAATGGGATTAGATCAGGGGTTTCAAATAGAGCTAAAGAGGGAGTAGCAATAATGTTGAAGGATAAGCTATGGCAGGAAAAGAGGGACTATAAATGTATTAATTCAAGGATTATGTGGAGTAAAATAAAGATTGGATGTGAAAAGTGGGTTATAATAAGCGTGTATGCACCTGGAGAAGAGAGAAGTGTAGAGGAGAGAGAGAGATTTTGGGAAATGTTGAGTGAATGCGTGGGGAGTTTTGAATCAAATGTGAGTTTAATGGTGGTTGGGGATTTCAATGCTAAAGTGGGTAAAAATGTTATGGATGGAGTAGTAGGTAAATTTGGGGTGCCAGGGGTAAATGTAAATGGGATGCCTTTAATTGAGCTATGTGTAGAAAGAGATTTGGTAATAAGTAATACATATTTTATGAAAAAGAGGATAAATAAATATACAAGGTATGATGTAGCACGTAATGAAAGTAGTTTATTAGATTATGTATTGGTGGATAAAAGGTTGATGGGTAGGCTCCAGGATGTACATGTTTATAGAGGGGCAACTGATGTATCGGATCATTATTTAGTTGTAGCTACAATTAGAGTAAGAGGTAGATGGGAAAAGAGGAAGGTGGCAACAACAAGTAAGAGGGAGGTGAAAGTGTATAAACTAAGGGAGGAGGAAGTTCGGGTGAGATATAAGCAACTATTGGCAGAAAGGTGGGCTAGTGCAAAGATGAGTAGTGGGGGGGTTGAAGAGGGTTGGAATAGTTTTAAAAATGCAGTATTAGAATGTGGGGCAGAAGTTTGTGGTTATAGGAGGGTGGGGGCAGGAGGAAAGAGGAGTGATTGGTGGAATGATGAAGTAAAGGGTGTGATAAAAGAGAAACAGTTAGCTTATGAGAGGTTTTTACAAAGCAGAAGTGTTATAAGAAGAGCAGAGTATATGGAGAGTAAAAGAAAGGTAAAGAGAGTGGTGAGAGAGTGCAAAAGGAGAGCAGATGATAGAGTGGGAGAGGCACTGTCAAGAAATTTTAATGAAAATAAGAGAAAATTTTGGAGTGAGTTAAACAAGTTAAGAAAGCCTAGGGAAAGTATGGATTTGTCAGTTAAAAAACAGAGTAGGGGAGTTAGTAGATGGGGAGATGGAGGTATTAGGTAGATGGCGAGAATATTTTGAGGAACTTTTAAATGTTAAGGAAGAAAGAGAGGCAGTAATTTCATGCACTGGTCAGGGAGGTATACCATCTTTTAGGAGTAAAGAAGAGCAGAATGTAAGTGTGGGGGAGGTACGTGAGGCATTACGTAGAATGAAAGGGGGTAAAGCAGCTGGAACTGATGGGATCATGACAGAAATGTTAAAAGCAGGGGGGGATATAGTGTTGGAGTGGTTGGTACTTTTGTTTAATAAATGTATGAAAGAGGGGAAGGTACCTAGGGATTGGCAGAGAGCATGTATAGTCCCTTTATATAAAGGGAAAGGGGACAAGAGAGACTGTAAAAATTATAGAGGAATAAGTTTACTGAGTATATCAGGAAAAGTGTACGGTAGGGTTATAATTGAAAGAATTAGAGGTAAGACAGAATGTAGGATTGCAGATGAGCAAGGAGGTTTCAGAGTGGGTAGGGGATGTGTAGATCAAGTGTTTACATTGAAGCATATATGTGAACAGTATTTAGATAAAGGTAGGGAAGTTTTTATTGCATTTATGGATTTAGAAAAGGCATATGATAGAGTGGATAGAGGAGCAATGTGGCAATGTTGCAAGTATATGGAATAGGTGGTAAGTTATTAAATGCTGTAAAGAGTTTTTATGAGGATAGTGAGGCTCAGGTTAGGGTGTGTAGAAGAGAGGGAGACTACTTCCCAGTAAAAGTAGGTCTTAGACAGGGATGTGTAATGTCATCATGGTTGTTTAATATATTTATAGATGGGATTGTAAAGGAAGTAAATGCTAGGGTGTTCGGGAGAGGGGTGGGATTAAATTTTGGGGAATAAAATTCAAAATGGGAATTGACAGTTACTTTTTGCTGATGATACTGTGCTTATGGGAGATTCTAAAGAAAAATTGCAAAGGTTAGTGAATGAGTTTGGGAATGTGTGTAAAGGTAGAAAGTTGAAAGTGAACATAGAAAAGAGTAAGGTAATGAGGGTATCAAATGATTTAGATAAAGAAAAATTGGATATCAAATTGGGGAGGAGGAGTATGGAAGAAGTGAATGTTTTCAGATACAGTGGACCCCCGCATAGCGACCTTAATCCGTGTAAGAGGGCTGGTGGTTATGCGAAATGTTCGGTATGCGAATGAATTTTCCCCATAAGAAATAATGGAAATCAAATTAATCCGTGCAAGACACCCAAAAGTATGAAAAAAAAAATTTTTTTACCACATGAAATGTTAATTTTAATACACACAAACTGAAAAAGGCATGCACAATTACATGACACTTACTTTTATTGAAGATCTGGTGATGATTGATGGGATGGGAGGAGGGGAGAGAGAGTGTTAGTGTTTAGAAGGGGAATCCCCTTCCATTAAGACTTGAGGTGTCGAGTCCTTTTCTGGGGTTACTTCCCTTCTTCTTTTAATGCCACTAGGACCAGCTTCAGAGTCACTGGACTTCTTTCGCACAACATATCTGTCCATAGTGGCCTGTACCTCTCGTTCCTTTATGACTTCCCTAAAGTGTTTCACAACATTGTCAGTGTACAGGTTGCCAACATGGCTTGCAATAGCTGTGTGAGGGTGATTTTCATCCATGAAGGTTTGCACTTCAAGCCACTTTGCACAGATTTCCTTTATCTTTGTAGTAGGCAACTTCTTCAATTTCTCTCTCCCCTCCTCTGAACCAGTTTCCTCAGGTCTGGCCTCTTGCTGTTGAAGTTGATCTATCAGCTCATCAGTGGTTAGTGCTTCATTGTCCTCCTCCACCAACTCTTCCACATCATCCCCACTAACCTCCAACCCTAAGGACTTTCCCAATGCCACAATGGATTCCTCAACTGGCATAATCCTCTCAGGGTTAGCCTCAAACCCTTCAAAATCCCTTTTGTCTACACATTCTGGCCACAGTTTCTTCCAAGCAGAGTTCAAGGTCTTCTTAGTCACTCCCTCCCAAGCCTTACCTATAAGGTTTACACAATTGAGGATATTAAAGTGATCTCTCCAAAAGTCTCTTAGAGTCAGTTGAGTTTGAGGTCACTACAAAGCACCTTTCAAACAGAGCTTTTGTGTACAGTTTTTTGAAGTTTGCAATAACCTGCTGGTCCATGGGCTGCAGGAGAGGAGTGGTATTAGGAGGCAAAAACTTCACCTTAATGAATTTCATGTCCCCATAAAGTCGCTCTGCCATGTCTGTAGGATGACCAGGGGCATTGTCTAACACCAGGAGGCACTTAAGTTCTAATTTCTTTTCAGTTAGGTAATCTTTCACATTGGGGGCAAATGCATGGTGTAACCAGTCATAGAAAAAGTCCCTAGTGACCCATGCCTTACTGTTTGCCCTCCACAGCACACACAAATTCTCCTTGAGGACATTCTTTTGCCTGAACGGTCTGGGAGTTTCAGAGTGATACACTAATAAAGGCTTCACTTTGCAATCACCAGTAGCATTGGAACACATCAACAAAGTAAGCCTGTCTTTCATAGGCTTATGTCCTGGGAGTGCCTTTTCCTCCTGAGTAATGTAGGTCCTGCTTGCCATTTTCTTCCAAAACAGGCCTGTTTCATCACAATTAAACACTTGTTCAGGTTTCAGTCCTTCACTTTCTATGTACTCCTTGAATTCCTGCACATATTTTTCAGCTGCTTTGTGGTCCGAACTGGCAGCCTCACCATGCCTTATCACACTATGTATGCCACTACGCTTCTTAAATCTCTCAAACCAACCTTTGCTGGCCTTAAATTCACTCACATCATCACTAGTTGCAGGCATTTTTTTAATTAAATCCTCATGCAACTTCCTAGCCTTTTCGCTTATGATCGCTTGAGAGACGCTATCTCCTGCTAGCTGTTTTTCATTTATCCACACCAATAAGAGTCTCTCAACATCTTCCATCACTTGCGATCTCTGTTTCGAAAACACAGTTAAACCTTTGGCAAGAACAGCTTCCTTGATTGCCTTTCTGTTGCCCACAATAGTAGAGATGGTTGATTTGGGTTTCTTGTACAACCTGACCAGGTCGGCGACACGCACTCCACTTTCATACTTATCAATGATCTCTTTCTTCATCTCTATTGGAATTCTCACCCTTATTGCTGTAGGGTTGGAACTAGAAGCTTTCTTGGGGCCCATGGTCACTTATTTTCCAGATAAAGCACCGAAAACACTGTAATAATACGAAATATTCCGATTGTATGCTTGGATGTTACCGCGGAGGCTGGCTGGTAAACAATGCCACCGGCGGAACATATGAGGCTGGCTCAGGCCGCACATTGGACGCGTCTCGGACGAAGGGCGGTGAGCGGGTTTTTGGGCGGTATGCGAGGCAAAATTTTTGCGATCAAAGCGACCGGTATGCGGATTGTACGGTATGCGATGCGTACGGTATGCGGGGGTCCACTGTACTTGGGAGTTGACGTGTTGGTGGATGGATTTATGAAGGATGAGGTTAATCATAGAATTGATGAGGGAAAAAAGGTGAGTGGTGCGTTGAGGTATATGTGGAGTCAAAAAACGTTATCTATGGAGGCAAAGAAGGGAATGTATGAAAGTATAGTAGTACCAACACTCTTATATGGGTGTGAAGCTTGGGTGGTAAATGCAACAGCGAGGAGACGGTTGGAGGCAGTGGAGATGTCCTGTTTAAGGGTAATGTGTGGTGTAAATATTATGCAGAAAATTCGGAACGTGGAAATTAGGAAAAGGTGTGGAGTTAATAAAAGTATTAGTCAGAGGGCAGAAGAGGGGTTGAGGTGGTTTGGTCATTTAGAGAGAATGGATCAAAGTAGAATGACATGGAAAGCATATAAATCTATAGGGGAAGGAAGGAGGGGTAGGGGTCGTCCTCGAAAGGGTTGGAGAGAGGGGGTAAAGGAGGTTTTGTGGGCAAGGGGCTTGGACTTCCAGCAAGCGTGCATGAGCGTGTTAGATAGGAGTGAATGGAGACGAATGGTACTTGGGACCTGATGATCTGTTGGAGTGTGAGCCGGGTAATATTTAGTGAAGGGATTCAGGGAAACCTGTTATTTTCATATAGTCGGACATGAGTCCTGGAAATGGGAAGCACAGTGCCTGCACTTTAAAGGAGGGGTTTGGGATATTGGCAGTTTGGAGGGATATGTTGTGTATCTTTATATGTATATGCTTCTAAACTGTTGTATTCTGAGTACCTCTGCAAAAACAGTGATAATGTGTGAGTGTGGTGAAAGTGTTGAATGATGATGAAAGTATTTTCTTTTTGGGGATTTTCTTTCTTTTTTGGGTCACCCTGCCTCAGTGGGAGATGGCCGACTTGTTGAAAAAAAAAAAAAATACAGTAGAAGGGGTTACTAGCCCCTTGCTCCTGGCATTTCAATATTTTTTGATAACCTTTTCACTTACACTTGCAGATGAGGAAAGGCCACATTACTGCCCTCCACAGGTTGGAGGTTCACTTTGGCCTGATGGGAGTGGTTATCATGATGGAATAGTTCTCAACTCTGGCAATACACCTGCACCAAGCATGTGGGATACACTATCAAACATTTGGTCACCACCTTTCTCATCTTCAAGTCAAGGATCATCTCCCCAGTCTTCACCACCATCTCCCTGGGGAACAACACTTTCTCAAGCACCATCATCTGGAGTAACTGATGCTAGTGGGGCTGTATCAAAGGGACTTGGTTTTGATCCATTCTGTTCTGTCAATAACATTTGGTCTGCACCAGCCAACCACTCTGGTGACTTGTGGGCACCACCAAATTCTAAGAAGGAGGTTTAATCTTGTGTGCAACGTATGTTTGTTTTACATCCTTACCGATCATGCTGCATAGTTCATCTAAAAGAACACAAAAAGTAAATTTTTATCTGTTGATTTTTTACACTTAAAAAAAAAGATAATAATGATGAGCAGGCCTCTGCATTATCTTTTATGATATGGTATGTTTCTAAAAAAAAAAAATTTTGTTTTATGAATTTGACTGGTTTACTTTTTATAGTCATATGGAGTTAAATTCCATATTAGTTAGGATGGCCTTTTACTTAATGAAGTATATTTGTTCTATATTACAAAAGTTTTATTTGCAAGGGCAATTTGTCACCTATGGTAAATGACCAATTACACAGGCAGTGTGTTCATTCGGTTTTGAGAAGAAAATCTCAAATTTAGCTACAAACACAGTTATGCACTAAAGAATATAATTAAATGATAAATGCTTGTTTATATTTTAATAGTCATTCTCAATAACAATGATATTGTTATAACAGATTTGAAGAAGTCACTTTTATTTGATTACAAAAAGAATATTAAATCTTTTGTAATAATTTTGACAAGTTTTTAGTTCACACGGCTCTCATATAGAGTGAAGACTTTTTATTTACTGTAATCTTTGTGCCATATTGAAAGATTTGCTATATGCAATTGTTGCTGGTTGTGTGCAGAACAAATTAACTTTTTTTTTTTTTTAACTCAGCCATGCCATTGCTATTATAAATCAATGCATTGATTGACTTTGATTGAAATATTTTCAATCTTAAATTATTCACATGCTTGTAATATCAGCCTCAAAGATGGATGTCCTGAAAATGAAGATAGGCAATTTTCAGGTCTGTTATTCAGCCCATCCTGGTAGTCAGTATTTCAGAGGTGGTAAAGGTACAGTCCGATGAGGAACTTTATTGTTACCTAACTAGACAACTTGACCAGCTATTTTTTTGCATCCCATCATGAGCAAACTATTTAGAAGCAAGTGTTGTGATTATATATTATGCAACATCATCACAAAACAGTGATATCTTAATATTCGGTTTGAACACAATGAAATGAAAAATTCAAAGTGTATAGAGCATATTCTATATCAAACATTCTCAAAGAACATAGTGGAGATTAGCAATGTGTGACCTGTATTCAAGATCACACCTTACCTATGGACTTGACTCAAATTGTGTGGCACATTAAGCCGGAGTGTGATCTGATCTGTCAACATAGCCTGAAACTTGGAAATTTTATTAATTATGAATGTATCCAGCTTACAAGTCAGATTATAATCATCACTGGTTTTAATATAACTTCATTGTTTCATCCAAACATTGATATGCACGTTTGTTTAGTTTTGAACCATTCGATAGAAAAATTAAAACCACTTACATTAAAAACTAGCATTCACATCTTGGTCAGGTGTGTTTTCTAACACAAATATAACTTAGATCTGACCAGGATTCCAATGCTTTATTTATTGTACAATTTTAAAAACACATGGCTGGTTAAGATGCTAAAAAAAATTTACATTCAGGTCAATGGCTGAACAAAATGAATTGCTATTTGTAATCTCAGCCTTAGTTCAGGACTACGAGCCAGATAAAATCATAATTATAATCATAATGTTTGAAGTTATATGACAGGAAAAATCACCTTTTACTTCAGTGTATCTCATAATTTGTATCATGTCTGTCAGGTACAGTCCTCCTGTACATAAAGCCACACACTTCACTATATTTCTTAAGAATTTAAGTGATATATAATGAACACTTTGAAAACTTGAAATTTGGTTTTTCTTACAACTGTGGTAAAATTCATATTAAGTTTTCACATTTACTTGAGATTTTGTTGTATGCTCAAATATATATAACATAAAAATTTAATGCTTGAGAGAAAGCCTGTGAAACAAAATAGACAACAGGCTTGGTCATCTTGTCTTGGCTGTACCCAGAACCTAGTAAGCCAACCAGTATTGTGTATGCCCACTCAGTATTTGATTATACTCAGATATGGAAACCCCATAATTCTAGTTTCCTACTATCAAGAACTCGAGACTGAGCAGATTGTCAAGACATACCAAGAGTGTTTTTGATGGACAAATAAAATGAAGAATTTAACATTACTGTTATTAACCTTTAAGAAATCCTATTATAATTTAGGAAGCTCAATTATTATTATAATCAAAAAGCACTAAACCTACTAGGAAATTCAAAACCCTTAGTGATTTCAGTTAGTAAAATTTGGGGTGGAGAATATAATTATTACTGGTACAATAGGTCTGTTTTTGTTTGAAGGTGTCTGCAACAAAGGTGGGACTTTCAGTGAGGAAGGCAATAAGTTGAGCTGTCCAGGTGAAGTAAAAAATATATCCCAAGGGCTCTGATGGTTAGGACAGTATTAATATGTAGTGAAATGAAGCTACCAGGCAGTCCTTGCATAGAGGTGTTGGGAGCTTTGCCGTGAATTCACGTGTAAGTCTTGCATGGAGGGGTTGAGGTCCAAGTGATGGATAGAGGATAGCCAGAGTCCAGTAGCATGACCCTTTCAGATTTACCTCTTGCCTTAACTGTAATATGGTTCGGTGAAAAAAAAGTTTTCTTCTAACCCTGAACCCTGGCTCTGGTGGCCTGGTGGTTAACGCTCTCGCTTCACACGGCGAGGGCCTGGGTTCGATTCCCAGCCAGAGTAGAAACATTGGACGTGTTTCTTTCCACCTGTTGTCTATGTTCCCCATCAGTAAAATGGGTACCTGGGTGTTAGTCGACTGGTGTGGGTCGCATCCTGGGACACTGACCTAAGGAGGCCTGGTCACAGACCGGGCCGCGGGGGCGTTGACCCCCGGAACTCTCTCCAGGTAAACTCCAGGGAACATTGCTGTTGCCAGCAGGTCGATAAGTCTGGGACAATTGGAAAAGAAATGAGAAATACAGGACCTATAATTTCCTCACTAACAGAACACAGAGAGTAGTCGTCAACAGAGTAAAGTCCGAGGCAGCTACGGTGAAAAGCTCTGTTCCACAAGGCACAGTACTAGCTCCCATCTTGTTCCTCATCCTCATATCCGACATAGAAAAGGATGTCAGCCACAGCACCGTGTCTTCCTTTGCAGATGACACCCGAATCTGCATGACAGTGTCTTCCATTGCAGACACTGCAAGGCTCCAGGCGGACATCAACCAAATCTTTCAGTGGGCTGCAGAAAACAATATGAAGTTCAACGATGAGAAATTTCAATTACTCAGATATGGTAAACATGAGGAAATTAAATCTTCATCAGAGTACAAAACAAATTCTGGCCACAAAATAGAGCGAAACACCAACGTCAAAGACCTGGGAGTGATTATGTCGGAGGATCTCACCTTCAAGGACCATAACATTGTATCAATCGCATCTGCTAGAAAAATGACAGGATGGATAATGAGAACCTTCAAAACTAGGGAGGCCAAGCCCATGATGACACTCTTCAGGTCACTTGTTCTATCTAGGCTGGAATATTGCTGCACTCTAACAGCACCTTTCAAGGCAGGTGAAATTGCCGACCTAGAAAATGTACAGAGAACTTTCACGGCGCGCATAACGGAGATAAAACACCTCAATTACTGGGAGCGCTTGAGGTTTCTAAACCTGTATTCCCTGGAACGCAGGAGGGAGAGATACATGATTATATACACCTGGAAAATCCTAGAGGGACTAGTACCGAACTTGCACACGAAAATCACTCACTACGAAAGCAAAAGACTTGGCAGACGATGCACCATCCCCCCAATGAAAAGCAGGGGTGTCACTAGCACGTTAAGAGACCATACAATAAGTGTCAGGGGACCGAGACTGTTCAACTGCCTCCCAGCACACATAAGGGGGATTACCAACAGACCCCTGGCAGTCTTCAAGCTGGCACTGGACAAGCACCTAAAGGCAGTTCCTGATCAGCCGGGCTGTGGCTCGTACGTTGGTTTGCGTGCAGCCAGCAGCAACAGCCTGGTTGATCAGGCGCTGATCCACCAGGAGGCCTGGTCACAGACCGGGCCGCGGGGGCGTTGACCCCCGAAACTCTCTCCAGGTAAACTCCAGGTAAACCCCTCTACACAGTGGATGGGGGCCAAGTGGTTCTCTCTCCTGGACACCAATGTGCCCTGGGACCCAGCAATAAAGACTTCCTTGTGTTTGCTAGAAATCCTTCATAACTGCTGTTGTATACCGAGCACAATAGGGAGTGAGGTTATATTTCTGAAGAGTTTGCATACATTTTGAATCTAAAACAAAATAGGTGGCAAATCGTGTTTGCAGTATGTATGATGGCCATGAGAATGGTATATAACTGCTGTTAAAATGGTAGCAGTCTAAATAATCTTAGTTTATTTGGAAAGATAAGCCATATAACTGATGCCATCTGAGGATTCTGAACCATCAGTTTACTCTGCCACAGCATGAGAATGAGAAGTGTTCAAGGAAAAGTGAACATAACTTATACTGAATATGGTGGCCTTTCAGACATGGAAGGGGGGAAGCGGTGGGTGGGTTGGGGATGGTTCAAACAAATTTATGGAATGTTCCAGGGGATTAAAGAGTACAATATGGGGTGAAGGTAAAAGGAAGATAGAGATGCTGCAAGAGCTAATCCACAGAGGTTAATCTTTTAACTGTATCCAGTGTACTAGTATGCAGGTGATGATTGTATCTGACATACTAGTACATCACAATTTTTCATATCTTCAAATAAGCCACCTGCCAAAATTTTTGACCTTGGCTCAATTGTTTGGGTCTCCTACAACCTCCTTTTGCGGCTATGCCATACAGTACATTATGGAGTAACATTGCCTAACTAGCAAAAATAAACAATGAAACTAGGATCTGTTCCATTACCAGCAAACACTGAGGAACTGCCAGGAAGATCCCTCTTTATTCCAAATTTATTAGTTTCATGAGAGTGAAATTCAGTTTTGAGAGACTCTGACTGCGGGTTCAAATCCCGCCCGTGGTATGGTTTTAATGTGACTTATTTCCATGAATATTGCACCCTGAAAGAATTGTAAGATACAGGTGTTATACCTGGAAGGTGTTCCGGGGGTCAATGCCCCTGTGGCCCAGTCCATGACCAGGCCTGGTGGTGGATCAGGGCCTGATCAGCCAGGCTGTTACTGCCAGCTGCATGCAAACCAATGTATGGCCCACAGTCTGGCTGGTCAGGTACTCTGGGTGCCTGTCCGGCTCCCTCTTGAAGACAGCCAGGGATTTATTGGTAATTTCCTTTGTTGGGAGGCAGTTCAAGTCTTGGGCCCCTGATACTATGGACACAAATTACATTACATATCCCAGGATATTCCCTCAAACCTAAATATATAACAATAATTAACTCAGAATAACCCAATACAGTCAAACAGGTTCAGGTTCAGGTAGGTTCGCCAGGATAAGTCCTGGTTCCGGTGTTCTCCATGCAGTGGCTCCCCATAGGAGAGGTGTCATCAGGTTTTTATCGAGGCGATGAACTGCAGCAACGTCCTCAGGTTCTCGACTGTAAGAAACACAAGGTGTGCTGCTCTGTCCTCCCAGGTCTGTCCGACAGTCTGTTGTGGGAGGAGGTGGTTGTACAGGGGCGCCATGGCAGATAGTCAATGTGACTTATTTCCATGTTTTTATAAGTATTATGCCTTGAAACAAATTTAATACAAGTATGACCTATACATAGTATTAGAAGACCAATAGTAAAAACGACTGAAAAAAAATTTTTGCTCTAATTTATACTGTATATTGTATGTGGAGCAATATCGGGCAAAGCATTTCCAATTTTAAAAGTAATAAAGTTGATATTAGATGTGTTTCAAGGTGTTTTACTACTTTACATTTTAAAAGTAGTAAAACACCTTGAAACACATCTAATATCATTAAGTAGTATATATAGTACATACTAAACATTAAATACGGAAACAAAGAACTGAAGAAAATCATAATTTGGCATTGTCAATAAATTGCGAAACATAAATATCGCTGGCACATTGATGCCGCTGTTTCCGATCAGTGTTATTTTTTTTTTCACCAATTTACAATGCACCATAAGAATCATAATTTGCTTTATCAGATTCCACTCATTTTATTCTTTTCCAGTTAATAAAAATGCATTCTTTCAATCTTTATGAATTTTTATTTTTTTTTTCAAAGCTTGCCCCCCATAGGAATTTTACTGTCTAAGTATGCCACCATTAAGGGATTAAGGACACAACCTCATGAACAAGACCACTGGATACTGGAGTGCCATAGGGAAGTGTACTTGGTCCCCTGCTCTTCCTCATACATCAACGATCTTCCCAATGTATCACAACACCTGAAACCTATTCTCCTTGCTGATGACACGACTTATGTCATCTCCCACCCCAGTCCTGCCTCACTCAACACCATTGTTAATGAAGAGCTAATAAAATTATCAGCCTGAATGACTGTTAATAAACTTACACTTAATACTGACAAAACCTATACTGTATTTTGTTTGGGAAAAGAGGTGTTGCATAGCTGAACATTATGATTGTCAACACTCTTATTTCTTATTGCTAAATATAATGAGGGCAAATTCTTGGGCCTGTCCCTTGACAGCAACCCGAAATTCTGCACCCATATCCAACACATAACAAAAAAAAGTATCCAAAACGGTTAGGATCCTCTCCAAGATACGTTACTACATACCACAATCTATACTATTCACTCATCTATCCCTACCTCACCTATGTTATTTGTGCCTGGGGATCAACAGCAGCAACCCACCTAAAGCCAATAATCACCCAAACACCTGCAGTAAGAATTATCACACAATCCAATGCTAAGCAACCCCCTCCCCTCCCACTCTTCAAAGGCCTAAACTTACTCACTATACATAACATTCACACCTACTACTGTGAAATCTACATTTACAGAACCATATATTCCACTATTAACCCTGAACTAAAACACTGTCTTGTCTTGATACTTTTGACAGGATCCATAGCCACAATACCAGACACAAAAATACCTATGACATTCCCTGTGTCCAGCTAAATCTATACAAAAATTCAATGTATATAAAAGGGCCTAAAATGTGGAACTCCCTGCCTGAAAATTCTAGAACTGTAGACTCATCCACCATTTTCAAAACTACCTTTAAAAAAAATCTTATCTCCCTAACACACCCCATCATCAGCTAACTACATCAAAACCACCTATTCTCTTATTCCTATCATTCACATATCCAAAACAAAATAGATTTACTGTCGATATCTGTGATTCCCGGTAATTTACACTTACACTCGCCCAAATGACTTTAAACATAAACTTCCTAATATAACTACTGCCTAATACACCTTAAGTTAGACCTAAGTTTGCCTAAGAAACTCTCCCAATATAGCAGGTAACCTCTAGGTATGCCAAGTCTTATCATTCCCATCACTAAATTTACTAATATTGTTACCTGGAGTTTACCTGGAGAGAGTTCCGGGGGTCAACGCCCCCGCGGCCCGGTCTGTGACCAGGCCTCCTGGTGGATCAGAGCCTGATCAACCAGGCTGTTACTGCTGGCTGCACGCAAACCAACGTACGAGCCACAGCCTGGCTGGTCAGGTACCGACTTTGGGTGCTTGTCCAGTGCCAGCTTGAAGACTGCCAGGGGTCTGTTGGTAATCCCCCTTATGTATGCTGGGAGGCAGTTGAACAGTCTCGGGCCCCTGACACTTATTGTATGGTCTCTTAACGTGCTAGTGACACCCCTGCTTTTCATTGGGGGGATGTTGCATCGTCTGCCAAGTCTTTTGCTTTTGTAGTGAGTGATTTTCGTGTGCAAGTTCGGTACTAGTCCCTCTAGGATTTTCCAGGTGTATATAATCATGTATCTCTCCCGCCTGCATTCCTGGGAATACAGGTTTAAGAACCTCAAGCGCTCCCAGTAATTGAGGTGTTTTATCTCCGTTATGCGCGCCGTGAAGGTTCTCTGTACATTTTCTAGGTCAGCAATTTCACCTGCCTTGAAAGGTGCTGTTAGTGTGCAGCAATATTCCAGCCTAGATAGAACAAGTGACCTGAAGAGTGTCATCATGGGCTTGGCCTCCCTAGTTTTGAAGGTTCTCATTATCCATCCTGTCATTTTTCTAGCAGATGTGATTGATACAATGTTATGGTCCTTGAAGGTGAGATCCTCCGACATGATCACTCCCAGGTCTTTGACGTTGGTGTTTCGCTCTATTTTGTGGCCAGAATTTGTTTTGTACTCTGATGAAGATTTAATTTCATCGTGTTTACCATATCTGAGTAATTGAAATTTCTCATCGTTGAACTTCATATTGTTTTCTGCAGCCCATTATTATAAATATAATTAATTACTTCAATTACCTATTATGCAATAAGATATATTAAAATGTACTACTCCATAACCTGTCAATATAGAGTAAGAATTAGTATTAATCTGTCCGAAATGCCTAGGCCTGCTAGAGGCCTTCCTTGTAATTAATATTTTATATGTAAACCATACATTGTAAGCTTTGCAAAGAAATAAACATTATTATTATTATTATTATTATTATTATTATTATTAATATAAGTATGTACTCAAGCTGTGAACGCAGACGCTGAAGATCAAGGTCATAAAATCCCGGCGCTACAGAGAAGTGTAGGTAATCACAGCTGCTGTTCTGTCTCCTACTACTCCTGTTACAGTTACTGCAGTTGTTACATCTGTGATACAATGAGGAGAACGGTATTCGTCTTCTTCATAATTTGTTTCATCAGCCTGTGTCTCTCAAAACATACAGATGTCGGAGACATCGTGAATCAGATGATCTGCAACAACAAACCTTCAGGTAAGACTTCAACTCGCCGACATTTTTCAGTGGGAAAGAAAGTGCCTTGGTGATGCAGGGATTTTGATCAAATGAATCATAGCATTGTTAGAGATAAATTATGCTTTACTTTGTGATACGTTTCAAATTTATGAATATATATAACGATCGGTTGTACAGAAGCCGCAGCGCTGTGTAGCCCTTGTGGTTTAGCACTTCTTTTGATGATGATGATGATAATAATAATAATAATAATAATAATAATAATAATAATGTACAAAAGCCTAAGCAATGTAGATGCTACTGATTCATAATTAACCTTCACATTGTGGATAAATCTAGACGTTTCAGTCTATTTTTACCATGTCCTGTTAGAGCAGAGGTAAATATTTTATGTACCTGATAATTGAATAATAATTCGATTAAATTTCATTTTGTAAAATGTGTGTGAGAGAGAGAGAGAGAATTCTAAGAATGTGTTTTTCTGTTTGGTTTTCTTTTTTCTTTTTTTTTCTTTTCTTTTTTTTTGTGGTAAAAATGGATTGTGTAATTTTTTCTTCAGAAAAAGTTTTTTTTTTTTTCTTTCTTTTTGGTGATAGAAAGTGTATTGCTATTTTTTTTTTTTTTTTGCAAAACCTGAATAATTTTTTTTTTTCTGACCTTTCTTGTTTTTCTGTCCCTTTATGATGGCGATATTTTTTTTTTTTTTTGTATGGAAGTAAGGGCATAAATGGAGAAAATAATGGTTCAGATCGAATTGAAACGTCTAAAGAATTACCTCCAATCTGTGTTAGTTGTAAATTGTTAGATTTAGGGAATTGGATCTGTGCTCCAGTTCCCCGAATTAAGCCTGAATGTCTTCCACATCCCCCCCCCCCCAGGCGCTGTATAATCCTCCGGGTTTAGCGCTTCCCCCTTGATTATAATAATAATAATAATAATGTAAATTGTTAGTATATTCTCTAACAGATTTTTCTGTAAATAATGTGCTACAATTGGTACACAGCCTTAAGGAGGCTTCAAATTTACATATCATGGAGAAGCACTAAACTAGTGGGGGATCATTTAGTGCCTTGGGAATGGACTTGGTCCAGGGAAGGAGTAGCTCCAGTTCATTGGATCAGGAGCTCTATCATCAAGGCAACTCCCGAAGCTACCTATTATTATGCTTAGTTCTATTTGGATCTCTGATTTATATCATCGACTGCTAATAAGAACATGTTCTTATAAGCAGTGAAAAACGTTTTTGCATGTTTTTTTTTTTTTTATTCGCCGGTACTCTCCCGGCCCGGGTCTTTTCCAAGTAGTGGTGACCCGGCCTTGGCTCCCTATCTGGGGAGTGTCTCGAGACGTAAGTCTTCCATGGGAGGAGGTACAAGTACCCCCTCATCTTTGGGACCAGCTGTCCCCAGGCCTAGCCACATTCCCCGCCCTCACGGGGCTCGTAGGGAGAAGCTAGGCCTCTGGTCTGCCATCTGCCCCGCCCTAAAAGGGCTCGTGGGGATGGCAGTCTTATGAGCTGCAGATGGTAGCAAGCTCAGGCAATTTTTTTTTTTTTTTTTTTGCATGTGATGCAATTGTTTATGAGTGTAAGGTAGACTGAGTACATTGTTGGACTACTGCAGAATTTATGTGAATAATAGTGACGAGTTCCTGTGTTTAGTACTAAGATCGTCTTGTTACTATTATCATTATTATTCCTTTCAAAATAAATGTTTCCTTATAGTATTATTAAACCTACTAAATTATATTAATCTATCATGATCATTCTCGGATTTCTTTTATGCAGTGAGAACAAACGCTAGCTATGTTTTCTTCCTAATATTCGGTCACACAAGATGGGTCACATAGAGTTGAAATCTGTCAGTCTGAGCTGGTTATTGCAAATCAGTATAATACCCCCTCAGGCTGATAATAGTATCGTGTACTATTAATAAAATACTTGTCTGACACAGCAATACCATGGAATCTCGGTACAGAGGATATCGTTCACAACCCTTGTAGTAATTCATTTAGTCTCAAATTCCCAACGCCGGGTTCGTATGTAAATATTTTAGTACGGTAGTCGCAGGGAGACGTCGCACACTTGCGCACAATACCTCTAGGTGCTGAGATTAGTGTATTAATTGATAGATTTAGGCCTTAAGAATGATTCAGGTAGGCTTGAATCTTTAGTAAATAATATTAGAATTAATAATGCAGCCTTAAACACTGTTATATTAGGGAATGAGATGAGACATATTGTTATTGCTAGTATCTCTGAACAGGAAAGGAGAGCTGGGGACCTGCAGAACTCTGATTCTGAATTGTGGTCATAGACACCGTAGTGTGAGTTCTAGGAGTTGAACTCCGCCTTCACATGATTAACAAAATATTCTCCTGGTGACCAATGAAAAAGAAGTGGAGGCATTCCAGGAGTGTGGACACTCCAGTCTACACCAGGCTCCCGTCGTGATATATTTTTTTTTTCATAATTGGCGGCCATCTTTGTTTCGGAAAATATGTGGTAATTTAGCTACGGGCTATGAGTGGGCCAAGAGCCCCAAACCAAGGGAAATAACAGCCAGGATTGCTGAATAATCATCACTTGAATATCAGGCCAGAAGCTAGTTAGGGCAACCCCAGTGAATACAGGGACCACTAGAATGTATACTGGGTTTACCATCATATTTAACTGATTACAGGAACTATTTCCCTGAGCACGTGGCATCCAAGAAAGAGAGGAGTCATATAGAAGTCAATAGCCTGGTAGATTCAGGGGATTTCTAGCTAGGGTAGACTCCACGTCAAGTTTGTTCTATTTGAAAAGTCAAGACTTCCCTTACACTCGGTTATCATTTCCAAAGAAGTAATGCAAAAGGGTACTTGTGAGGACAGGATAAAGTGGTCTTTGTTATGCGTCAACAGTGATTGCCAGAGTGGGCATCTTACAAGTTCCCACAACCCTATTACTAACCTCTGGCACAGCTCTTGGGGTTGATCTGCTTCCACTAGTGGGACCCGCCCAATTTAACAATGTTTAATAATGATGCCAATGTTAAAGGGGGATAAGTCTTCAGATCTGCAGTTTAGCTTATTAACAATATCGCTGTTTATTCTTAATCCTGTCATTTTCAGATGAGGAGTCATGCCCATTCCCGTTCAGCAGTGTGCGTCAAGAATGCTTTTACTTGAGCCGTGTACTGAGGAACTGGACTGAGGCACGGCACTACTGTCGGAAACTAGGTGGCGACCTGGCTACTCCCACGAACCCATTTGTTCTCTACACTTATGTAGTCGAGCAGGATGCTATCATTGATGAAGTTGGTAAGTATTTACAGTTACGGCACATGCCCCATTATTAACAAATTAGTATTAGATTAAAAAAAAATAACATTTAGGAACTAGTTCTCCGAAAATGTGTGCACATAAGAACATATTAAATACGTTTTGATTCAGGTTATATATACAGATTTTTTATTTTTATATAATTATGTTTAAATTAATAAGATAAAGGAGAGCCTTATCATGACATTTCAGTTAGTACTGAGGACGAGAAAAGTAGAGAATGAAAGACGACATAACTGAAGGGAAAAAGGGGGGGGGGGGGAACCCAATAAGGGCAACATCTTATTTCCATTGGGATATTATTGTTTTTAATATAACTGTGATATAAACCCTCTTTTGCTACTTAACCCCTCAAGGAAGGTTCCTTGATGTTGGTGAGGGGCTCTTGATTTAGGGAATTGGATCTGTGCTCCAGTTCCCCGAATTAAGCCTGAATGCCTTCCACATCCCCCCCCCCCAGGCGCTGTATAATCCTCCGGGTTTAGCGCTTCCCCCTTGATTATAATAATAAATTTTGCTACTTAAAATGATTCCATCCCATATAAAATCTCAGATAAGCATGTATGGATTGGAGGAAAAAAGTCATTGGACGGGGTAACATGGAAGTGGACAAACATGGAAGCGACAGTCATTGACGGAGGTCTCTGGCACCCTGAACTGCCTGATGCTCGCCCAGACGCTGACTGTGTTTACATCCATTCAGGCAATGCCCGCCCTCTGGCCAACTTTCCCTGCTCCGATGCCTACAGATTTATGTGTCAGTATTATGCTCCTACTCAGCATAATATCGTGTAAGATGGTTAATGATGCACAAGTATAAGGAATTCTAGATCTTATGGTAGGATTCAAATTGAACTCGCAGCTAATGTTGCAAACCTCTGTACGAACCAGTCCCTGGACCCATTACGTACCTCTGTAATCAGTAAATACCTTTGTAACTTGTCATGATTGTGACTAGTCCTACCTGGAGTTCATTACCTTTGTAAATTGTGAGTTCATTACCTTTGTAAATTGTGAGTTCATTACCTCTAACTTGCTCAGCTATCAAAACTTTGGAGTCCAGTCCCTGGACCAATTATGTACCTCTGTAATCTTTTGACTACCGCCCACAGGATGGGTATGGGGTGCATAATAAACATATTAAACTAAATTAACCCATGCTGTTGGCTACATTTCTCTACAGTGTATGTACATAATATAATACCCCCATTCAGCAGTTTAATATCTTTATTATGCACCCCATACCCATCCTGGGTATGGAGTGCATAAAAGATATTAAACTAACTGCTGGATGGGGTATTTTATTATGTACATATGCTGTTGTCCTTGTGGCTTAGCGCTTCTTTTTGATTATAATAATAATAATAATAATAATAATACATATGCTGTAGATAAATGTAGTTACGGTTCCTCTTGATCTAACCTTGTAAAAATGTCAAAAGAACTTGAATAGAAACCCCAACCAAAAAAAAATCCTCTTTGGATAATTTGACAGTTGTAAAAGTAAGGAGAGTGAATCAGCTGGAGCAGGCCGTGATCGATCCACTGGGAGGTCTGGTCATGGAAAGGGCTGTGGGGGCGTTGACCCCCAAAACACCCTCCAGGTAACATAACGACAGTTAAGAAAGTTACAGTAGTATTTAACTACAGTATATAAAGGTGGCATACTTGGCTAGGATTTTTGGTATGTCTGTGGATTAAATATATTTGCAAACCATACCACGGGCGGAATTTGAACCCGCGGTCAGAGAGTCTCTGACCGCGGGTTCAAATCCTGCCCGTGGTATGGTTTGTTTGCAATTGTGTCATTACGATTTCGTGAGTCAGATATTGCATTTTACAGCAGTGAATGTTAAAAATGTCTCCTAAAGTTTATAGAAGTTAATTAAGGTTATAATTAATTTCAAGTTAAGGCATATGTACTACTTGTTAATAAGAGTGTAAGGAGCCTATAAATCTGAGTGGAATCATAGTTATTGATTTTGGTTGATATTAATTAAATTATAAATGAAGTCTATCTAGTTATAATTCATTAATAGTTACTGTTATGTTTACTCTTATATTTAAAAGCAAATGATACACGCACCATTTTGGACATATTATTTACAATAAAAAAATTTTTACAATCCAAATTTTGAAAAATGAAATAACAATATATGTAGACAAAGACACAGGCACAGTTATGACATTTATTAAAGAAAACGTTTCGCTACAGGTGGCTTCTTGAGCCCTTATATGTACTAGACTGAAACCACTTTAGGCGAGACGTCTCCTGTGCCATAACTGTTCCTAGAGTTGCTTCCGGAGGTTACTGCCCTCATGGCCTGGTCCCAGACCAGGCCTGATCAATCAAACTATTGGTACTGCCGATGCATTATTATTATTATAATCAAGGGGGAAGCGCTAAACCCGGAGGATTATACAGCGCCTGGGGGGGGGGATGTGGAAGGCATTCAGGCTTAATTCGGGGAACTGGAGCACTGATCCAATTCCCTAAATCAAGAGCCCCTCACCAACATCAAGGAACCTTCCTTGAGGGGACTGCCGATGCAGTCCAGTGTTTGTACCACAACCCGGTTAATCAGGATCTGTTTTGTGGAATCTTGTGAGGTTCCTCTTGAAGGCACCCCTCAAGGAAGGTTCCTTGTTGGTGAGGGGCTCTTGATTTAGGGAATTGGATCTGTGCTCCAGTTCCCCGAATTAAACCTGAATGCCTTCCACATCCCCCCCCCAGGCGCTGTATAATCCTCTGGGTTTAGCACTTCCCCCTTGATTATAATAATAATAATCTTGAAGGCAGCTAGGGGTTTGTTGGTAATCCCCCATACGCACGAAGGGAAGGTGTTGAAGAGTCGTGGTATCTCAACACTTAGTAAATTCTCACTGTGTACTCATCACTCCAGCATTTTGCGTCTCTTGAAAAACCTCATTTGGGTCCTCAGTCTTTAAGTAAATTAGTGGTTCACTGAACATTGAGTCACACTGCGTCAAACACAGTCTGACCTGTATTTTGCATATGAAAAATATTCTGGCTTTCTTTCAGTTTCACTTACGGTTCTTAGCTCCCTCTCTCTGTTTCTCCTGGACTTTGTATGATGCATTCATCTTGAGCACAGCGTTTTCTAATTCTTTATCCAGTGTTACTTTTCATTCTTTAGAGTTTACAAAGTCTGCTGCCTCTGAGGAGCTCTGTTATATGTTGTCTTAGACTAGAGGGCACACTTCTCCCTTTCCAACTTTCCAATGTTATTGTGACCATCCTATACTAGTTTGTCATCGTTTATCATATTGTCTTCCCAGTGTATTTTAGTAAACTCACTCTTTAATAGCTCCCAGTTAATGCCCTTGTTAAAGTTAATTTTATTAAACATACCCTTATGGTTGAGGGTATGTTCAACAAAATATGTTTATAATCAAAACTTTTATAAAGTCCCACAAAGTGAACAAGAAAATCGGGGGGGGGGGGACCTCATATACTACTAAACAAATAAGATGTCGTTTTAAAGCTGTAGAGTTACAGCTCCTGGGAAATGGGAGGCAGTCAAGTTCGATCCAAGGAAGTGGAGAACTGACTCAGTTCTTTGAATCAAAAGTTGTTCAGCAGCATCAGGTCTGGTGGGTGGGGGGCGGAGGAGGGGTATAAATAATTGGAGGTACCCCCGCTTTTCTTGAATTAAACCTGATTACCTCCTGTTCCCCAAGTGCTATATGACCTCTACGGATTCAGCATGTCTTAGTGAATATAATTATAATAAAAACAAATATGCAGTATATTAAAGGCAACCACGCAAGCAAGAATACTATATCTTCCATTATTAAAAAAAGTACTAAGTACGTAAGTATATACATCACAACACTACACAGTATACATCACAACATTATCCAGTATATATTACAACACTACACAATATACATCATAACATTATACAATATATATTGCAACACTGTACAATATATATCGCAACACTACACATCACTAATGATCACTACTTATCACTACACATCACTAATAATCATTACACAATACTACACATCACTGCTCGCTACACCTCACTACTACACTACCATACACGTCACCATACAACACTACCATACACGTCACCATACTACACTACCATACATGTCACCATACAACACTACCATACACGTCACCATACAACACTACCATACACGTCACCATACTACACTACCATACATGTCACCATACAACACTACCATACACGTCACCATACAACACTACCATACGTCACCATACTACACTGCCATACATGTCGCCATACAACACTACCATACACGTTACCATACTACACTACCATACATGCCACCATACTACACTACCATACACGTCACGTACTACACTACCATACATGTCACCATACAACACTACCATACACGTTACATACTACACTACCATACACGTCACCATACAACACTAGCATACACGTTACCATACTACACTACCATACGTCACCATACAACACTACCATACACGTCACCATACAACACTACCATACACGTCACCATACAACACTACCATACACGTCACCATACGTTACCATACTACACTACCATACACGTCACCATACAACACTACCATACACGTTGTCATGCTACACTACCATACACGTCACCATACTACACTACCATACACGTCACCATACACGTCACCATACAACAATACCATACACGTTACCATACTACACTACCATACACGTCACCATACTACACTACCATACACGTTGTCATACTACACTACCATACACGTCACCATACTACACTACCATACACGTCACCATACAACACTACCATACACGTCACCATACTACACTACCATACGTCACCATACAACAATACCATACACGTTACCATACTACACTACCATACACGTCACCATACTACACTACCATACACGTCACCATACTACACTACCATACATGTCACCATACAACACTACCATACACGTCACCATACTACACTACCATACATGTCACCATACAACTACCATACACGTTACCATACTACACTACCATACATGCCACCATACTACACTACCATACATGTCACCATACAACACTACCATACACGTTACATACACTACCATACATGTCACCATACAACACTATCATACACGTCACCATACTACACTACCATACACGTCACCATACTACACTACCATACACGTCACCATACTACACTACCATACACGTCACCATACAACACTACCATACACGTTATACTACACTACCATACACGTCACCATACTACACTACCATACACCTCACCATACTACACTACCATACACGTCACCATACAACACTACCATACACGTCACCATACAACACTACCATACACGTCACCATACTACACTACCATACACCTCACCATACAACACTACCATACACGTCACCATACAACACTACCATACACCTCACCATACTACACTACCATACACGTCACCATACAACACTACCATACACGTCACCATACTACACTACCATACTACACTACCATACAACACTACCATACACGTTACCATACTACACTACCATACACGTCACCATACTACACTACCATACATGTCACCATACAACACTACCATACACGTCACCATACTACACTACCATACTACACTACCATACAACACTACCATACACGTTACCATACTACACTACCATACACGTCACCATACTACACTACCATACATGTCACCATACAACACTACCATACACGTTACCATACTACACTACCATACATGCCACCATACTACACTACCATACATGTCACCATACAACACTACCATACATGTTACATGCTACACTACCATACATGTCACCATACAACACTACCATACACGTCACCATACTACACTACCATACACGTCACCATACTACACTACCATACACGTCATCATACAACACTACCATACACGTCACCATACAACACTGCCATAGACGTCACAATACACGTCACCATAAAACACTACCATACACGTCACCATACAACACTACTATACCTGTCACCATACAGCACTACTATATACGTCACCATACAACACTACCATACACACCATACTACACTACCATACACGTCACCATACAACACTACCATACACTTTACCATACTACACTACCATACACGTCACCATACTACACTACCATACACGTCACCATACTACACTACCATACACGTCACCATACAACACTACCATACACACCATACTACACTACCATACACGTCACCATACAACACTACCATACACTTTACCATACTACACTACCATACACGTCACCATACTACACTACCATACACGTCACCATACTACACTACCATACACGTCACCATACAACACTACCATACACGTCACCATACAACACTACCATACACGTTACCATACTACACTACCATACATGTCACCATACTACACTACCATACACGTTACCATACAACTACCATACACGTCACCATACTACACTACCATACACGTCACCATACTACACTACCATACACGTCACCATACAACACTACCATACACGTTACCATACCCACCAGTCTTCATTTAATATCCTCTCCATACTTGTCACTACCATCTTCAATAACCTCATATATATATTGCTAACAACTTCATCATAATGACTGCCGTTTGTCTTGAACTCATCATTATTATCTTTCACTACCCTCATCACTACTACGCCTCACCACACTTACCAATATTATCATCATATTTAAAGCACCTAAGCTGCACTATTCACACAGTCAGACTCCAATATATAATTATTATTACTATCACCTCAACTAAAATCAGTCCTTTCACTTAAAAAATATTACCTTCTTTAAAATTAAAAAAAAAATAAACTTTAATTCGTGAAAATATCATCATATATTTGGTGGTCCTCTTCAGTGGATGTAGTTCTTGCTTGGTTACTACGAGTGATGGCATCCCTGAAGGTCCTGAACGATTGGTTCAGTGTAGAGAGCATCTAGTTCGAAATTATACTCTTTTGTTTCCCAGTCGAAGATATCTTGTAGGTGGAGTTGTTTCTTGTTGGATGCATAACTCAAGGTAGAATCTTGATCCTGGGTTTCATAATTCAAGGTAGAATCTTGATCCTGAGTTTCATAACTCAAGGTGGAATCTTGATCCTGGGTTTCATAACTCAAGGTAGAATCTTGATCCTGGGTTTCATAACTCAAGGTAGAATCTTGATCCTGGGTTTGACAGCTCACCATTCTCTGATGTTTTTGTCTTGCATGATATACCCACGAATTTCTTTTAGACGACTTTTATCATCTTTAATTTTCATCTTGTAAAGTTTGGGTTTTAATGTTCTATCTACTGCGAGGCCGAGGTCAATAAGATGTGCTACGTAATCCTGACCTTGTTTTCTAATCATTATATTTGATTCTGTTATGTCATTATGGGCAAAATCGGTCTGATGAAAATCTTTAAGTGCTTTTATAGCAGCTCTATATGCCTTAAAGCAATCTTCAACGGATTTTTTTCCTATAAATTTTGCGAAAGTTACTCCGGGGCAGCGGGACATGACAATAGCTAAAGGATCATAAATTATTCCATAAAGTTTGGGAGCTCCACCGGCGCCATCAACCTTGAGGAGAGCTTTGGCTTCCTTAACAGCTTCTTTCAAATAAACGTCGTCGAAGAGCTTCTTGACGACGACCTTGGTAGTGGAACCATCATCTTGTTTTAAGAGAGATGCCCATGCCTCTCCATATGCCCCTCTACCAAGTCTTGTCTTCATATCAATGCTGCTCCAGGATAACGCGGGGATAACAGTATCGTTAGAGGTGCCTCCGCCTGTTGTTGCTTCACTGTCTGGGGGACAGCAATTCTTCCAAGGTTCGGTACTCTTCTCCTGGAGGACATTCACATCCAATTTTGGCTTTTTGGAAGGTGGAGTGAGAGGGGGAGTTGTGGAGCGAGGTCTCTTGAAGCCACCAGACAGTTCTTGTCTATTGGTAGCCATAGCGAAGTGATGCAAGTCTTCTTTAAGTCCTACTTTTGTCATCGAGAAAATCTTTTCTTTCTTCTAGAAAAATACGCTTAAGGTACCAGGAAAGAGCAGCGTGATTATAAATATTGTTACTCTGACGAGACTCGTACCTTAAATTTGTAGACGGTACGACCAGTAATATAGTTACAAGATACCAATAATATACTAAATATACGGGATGACCAATAATATAGTTAATATACGGGATACCAATAATATAGTTGAAATATAGGATACCAATAATATAATTAATAGACGGGATAACCAATAACATAACTGAGAGATGATCATATAATATTGTTAGTGAGGAAAGTGTGAGACTTACTAGTAGACATTATTATTATAATGGACAGTGAAGAGCTAAACCTACAAGGGTGATACAGCACTTATTAGTAGAGATGATCATATAGTGTGAGGTGTACCAGTAGTGATGATCATATAGTGTGAGGTGTACGTACATATTTAGCTTTTGTTATATACGTACTATTTGTTTTTCCCTCTACATCTTTGGTTAAATCATGGGCTCTTTTTGTTCTTATTATTACCTCTGAGCTAACCCAAATTTCCAAGTTCTTCATTCATTAGCCGACTTTCCATCCATTTTCCTTTCCCATTGCATGTCGGGTGGGTCAAAACATGGGCTTGTCGAGATGGGCATTGGGTGAGACTAGATTATTATTATTATTGTTATTATTATTATTATTATTATTATTATTATTATTATTATTATTATTATTATTATCATGGAGAGCGCTAAACCCGTAGGATTATACGGCGCACGTAGGGGGGGATGGAGGGTGTTCAGGCTCAATTCATGGAACCGGAGCACAGATCCAATTCCCTAGATCAAGAGCCTCTCGCCAGCGTCAAGGAACCTTCCTTGAGGGGTGTGAAACTAGAGGTTCCTGGAGGCTGGATGTTTTCTCTTTCCATCCTGCCCTCTTACTAGTTGTCATGCGGGTGATCGACAGTTGTATATGTTCTTCAGCTGTTCCCTCTCCATTTATGTTCTTCTCCGATCCAGGTATACATGATACCTTAATTCTTATTGTCTCAAGATCTTATTTCAAGCTACTCCTGACCATAAGATCAGGGGTAGCTTGAATAAAATCACTGAGTCATAGGGTACTTTATGTCTTATTGTCATTGGGATCCTTAATCTTCTCCCTCAGGATGCGACCAACAACAGTCAGCTAACACCCAGATACGTGTTTACTGCTAGGTGAACAGGGGCAGCAGGTGTAAGGAAACACTCAGGTACCTGCTTACTGCTAGGTGAACAGGGGCAGAAGGTGTAAGGAAACACTCAGGTACCTACTTACTGCTAGGTGAACAGGGACAGCAAGTGTAAGGAAACACGGCCAACGTTTCATCCGTGCCTGGAATCGATCCCTGTTCCTCGGTTTGTGAGCTTTGGAAGCTAACATCTGTTTTAGTTGCTCACCTCATGTATAAAATCAATACCGTGTGACGGAGTATGACAAGAAAAGTATCTTGTGTGATCCACTATGACAGGAAAAATAATTGTGATGGAACAGGAAAATCAGTTATACACTGTGATAAGAAATCATGCTGTAAGATGGAGCATGACAGGAAAACTATTGTGTGATATAGTACGACAGGAAAGTCATGGTATGAGATGGAGTATGTGTGATGGAATATAACAGGAAAGCCACCTTGTGGTAGAATAGGAAAGGTAAATTATCATGTATGCTAAAGTATAAGAATAATCCTGTGTGATGGAGTATGATAGGTACATTATGTATGATGGAGGAATACTGTAGAGGGAAAACCATCTCGTGTGATGGAGTATGACAGGAAAGCCATGTTGTCTGATGGTGTATGACAGAAGCCATTTTATGTGACGGTGTTTGATAGGAAAACCATCCTGTAAAATATGACAGAAAAAGTTATCTGTGAGAGGAAAATCATCCTGTATGATGGAATATAACCCAAAAAACAGTGTGCATGATGGTGTAGCAGTGAGTGTAATCCTCATTAAAAACATAACTCAATATTATATAGTTTAAATTTCCTTACATGTTTACAAACTGTTGTTTTAAAATTTATAAAATGTTTAAGGTAGCCCCTGATTATTATATACATGCTGTAGTATATAGACTATAATGCAGTGTATGATCATTGGGTGAGCACAAAAAGACCCTCTGACAAACTAGTCTGAAAACAACAGCTGAAGAAAGATATATTTGAATTACCGCAAATACTTAAGTTAATGTTTGAAGATATATCTATAGAGCAAAGATACAGTATTATTTACTATGTATACCGTTAAACCCGTAGGTCATTCAGGGAGAGTTCTGGAGGGTTAGCCCCCAGGATAACCCAGGAAAGTCAGTGCGTCATCGAAGACTCTTATTTCCATTGTGGTCCTTCAATCTTGGTCCCCCAGGATGCGACCCACACCGGTCCACTAACACCCAGGTACCTACATGCTGCTAGGTGAACGGGGACAACAGGTGTAAGAAAACATATCCAGTGTTTCCACCCTTGTCAGTTCAAGTCCTGTTTTAGAGAATAAAATATCCTTGATGTTAGAGGTGAACTGGAGGTTTAATAACCAACTAATAACTATCCCGTAATAAGTTTTATAGCTAATTAAGTTTATTTAAGCACAGGTAGACATATTGTAAATTACTTAGGAAATCTTATATTAAACATAGTCCTTGCTTTAGCCTTGCCAAATTGCATATTTTATTTATTTTGATTTAGTTCCTTAATGTTGAAGGTTTGGGAGGCAAGGTTGCATTATTGAGTTTTAAACTAATGTTAATCAAGAAATACAACTTTAATCTCAAAATAGCGATGCAGTTCCTGGATTATAATTCCGCTAGTGACTACACATGCCATTCTAGCTCTAAATTTCCTGAAACACCACATGAATAAATAAGACCCTAACTTAAACCAAGTAATGAATTTTGCCAAATATATTAAATATTTAATAGTTGCGGCGACGGGAGCTATTGTCGTCATGTTTAGTGTTGGCTACAACACTGGGCGCTCTCACTACACACGTAGACGTCTAACTTCTCATGACTTACCAGCTTAATTATAACTAGTAATCCCCTCAAGGAAGGTTCCTTGACTCTGGTGAGGGGCTCTAGATCTAGGGAATTGGATCTGTGCTTTAGTTCCCTGAATTAAGCCTGAATACCTTCCACATCCCCCCCAGGTGCTGTATAATACGGGTTTAGCGCTTCCCCTTGATTGTAATAATAATATAACTAGTAATATATTATTTATAACAATATATATTATTTATCCCTTTAAGTGTGTGTGTCTTGATAATGGTGAAGGACTCTTGAACCAATAAATATCTGGCTTCTCTTCCTGCGAACTATGACCCTAATGGAAATAATTCACTTTTTTACCCTTTTTTGGTGGGGGGCTTATCCTATGTAATTTACAGTTATGATAATTGTACTTTTGTGTACCTGTGCCTAAATAAAATTACTTTCTTACATATCCCCCAGGATGCCACCCACACCAACAAGTTAGACCCCAAAAGACCCCAGTGGAAATAAGTCCCTTTGTCTGACTTTTTGGGGGGTTATCCTAGGTAATTTACACATTCTATGTATGATAATTTGTGTAACTGTATTTATGTGTACCTGTACCTGAATAAACTTATTTACCTCCCATGCACTGTACGAGTCCCTTACGGGTTCACCGCTTCCCCATGTATATTTAATGTACATTATATATATAATAAAATAAGCTTTATAAATTAAATATAATTTAATTTTACTAGTAGATTTATATCTTGGGAACGTAATGTAATCTTGTGTATATTTAAGAATATAATCTTAGAGAGACACCAATAATAGCAAGTCACACTGACTTTACTTAGTTATTTAAGGTTAAGCTCAAAATAATGTACTATGTAAAATCATTGTACTTATGAACTTATGTAAAAAAATATACTTAAAAGGACCCCAGTGGAAATAAGTCACTTTTTTGGGGTTATCCTGGGTAATCTACACATATGCTGGTATGTATAATAATTTATATAATTGTATTTTATGTACCTGTACCAGAATAAATTTACTTAAGTATTCAAGATATCTAAGAAGAAATTGTAGAGTTTGTGAATGGTTGAGAGCGGCGGCGCTGTTGTTGTTCGCAGCATTGTTAAGGTGACAGCAGCCGTCACCCCCTCCAGTACCTCTGTTAACACACCTGTCATGCTACACCTGTCATAACACCAGGTGAGTCTCAACAACACCTGGGAGTCTTGGAGACTGTCAGAGTCAGGTGAAGTTCACTGTGTCTTAGTAGACAGAAGAGGTAATGTGCTGGATAGGGATAGCGATAGCGTTGTATGATCCTTGTGGGTTTAGCGCTTAGTTATGATTGTTATTGTTACAGTAATAATGATAACTGGACAGGGAAATGTTTAATAATAATAATAATAATCATGTATTTCTACAGGTGCATGGTATGGTCCTAGCTGACATTATTAGTACACTGTCTAGTAAGACCAAAGAACCCCAATGGAAATAAGTTACTTTGTCTCACTTTTTTGGGTTATCCTGTGTAATCCTCACTTATGCTGCTATGTATGATAATTTATGTAACTATTTATGTGTACCTGTACCTGAATTAACTTACTATGCAGAGCATTTCGTGGAAATAAGTTACTGTCTTCACTTTTTTTTGGGGTTATCCTAGGCAATTTACACAGATATGATAGTTGTGCTTATGTATACTTGTTCCTAATTAAAGTTACTAATTTGTCCCCCACGATGCCATCCACTACAGTGGGTGATACCCAAAAGAACCCTAATGGAAATAAATCACTTTGGCGTGTTTTTTGAGTTATCCTTGGTAATTTACACATATATTAAACTATGTATGATACTTGTACTTATGTGTACCTTTGCCCAAATAAACTTACCTAGGTTAACACCCAGGTACCTACTTCCTACTAGGAGACAAGGGCAGCAAGTATAGGGAAACATGCCCAATATTTCACCTGTGCTGGGTCTCGAGCCAAGGTATTATTGAAATACATAGAGATCTCGCCCTTATGCCCAATAATAAGTTGATTTTGTTATGGAAATTATTATGTGTTGTGCAAAAATAAGAAACGTAATCTAAGCTAATGAAACCCAACCGTAAATAACCCTGCATGAGTTTACTCCACCGGCAGTAGATACGAGACTGGCATGCCTTTGTTTACTTACCCTTAACTGGGGACCTAGCTCCCAAAAGAAAAACTTTTAACATTATTTTTTATCATGACTAATGGTTCACATCCTTCTTTGAAAACATTTCTTAGTAAGGATTCTAAACAACACACAAGATCTGTCCATGAAGATTGTAATAAGTATTAAATTTTCCTATGCATATGCAGATATTATTAGAGCTTGTATAATTTATTTAAATTTTGTAATGTACAGTACACTGTACACTACTGTATAACATAGTTGTATAGTACACTTTTACATGCTATTTGCTTTATTAATGAAATAACTACAATAATGCTTTTGCACAGGTCCACCAGAGTAAAGGGGCACAATGGTACGAAGCAAGCAGCCTCCTCAACAGTTGAATGAAATACAGCAGAGGAGAGCTCAGTGGAACTTAATTGATGGTGCAGGTCCAGCGGACAACCAGAGAGATAATGGAGATGCTGGTGCAAGACAGGAAGATGATGCCCAGCCAAGAGATGATGATGACATTGCCCTTTTACTGAACAATGAATTGATTGATGATGATGATGATGATATAGATTTTATACCTGGTGCCCTAGGAGATCCAGCACTGCGGCCACGGGAAGTCCGTTGGGGAAGGTTTGCACAGGTTCGGTATGAAGATGGAGATGACGATTTTATTGATGAATTTGATGATGAAGTTGTGTATCTGCCAAGGCGGAGAGAGAGAGTGGTACGAGAGGAAGTGAACTATGGTGATTTTAAAACTGTTCTTAATAACTGTCAGTTTTATGCAAAAGTTTTAAAGACAGAAAACAATAGCATAGCAAGTCCAAGAAAAGAAAGAGATAAGAGTATTTTTTGCCATTTTGGAAATGTGTGTTTCAAGCTCAAAGATAAAGTGACAAGCAAAGACTTTCATCAGATACCTGCTTCTGAATTTTGGGTGTATGTGAGTTTAGAGGCTAATAATAGTGCTGTTTACTTTGAGTGGAACTCTGAAGGGTCACCAAAAAAGTCTAAACAAAGGAAAAAATCTGCTGATAATTTTTGTCACTATATGATAGAAGGCATCTTGGATGTGGAATTATGGCAAGGGTTATCCACTCAGCGATACTTTGATCTTACTCTAGAAAGTTTTGATGATTCCAGTAATGAAATGACATTAAGTGTTTTCTTGAAAAGAGGAGGTTTATCTGAATTACGGCATCCCAGTGATAATATTCATTGTAACGAGTTTATGGGTGCAGTAGTTTCTTATTTCTTTGGTGTTCGTATGTTTACCTATAATGGTACCAAAAATATGAAGCATAATGTGGAAGATCTCTTCACTGCTATCAAGAACTGGCATGTTGATAAAGAGTACTGCTCCTTAGATGTACAGCATCCCAGTCTGATTCCTCAGCTAAGACCATACCAAAAGTCTGCTGTAAAGTGGATGTTGCATCAGGAGAAATATGAACAAGTGAAAAAAGAAAACATGGATAACTCTGGGGATTTGCACTGCTTATTTGTGGAAATTAAGAGTAAAGATAATGTTACCCTTTACTTCAATAAATATGGAGGGTTTATTGTAAAGGATAAACCTCTGGCTGTCTTACCAACTCCTGGGGGTATTCTAGCTGATGAAATGGGGCTAGGAAAGACAGTGGAAGTTCTTTCATGCATGTTGTGCCATCCAAGACAGAATGTCAAAAAGCCAGCTTATCAAGATCCAATTAACATTGAATCTCATAAGCCTAAACGTAAAAGAAAATCAGGTAAGAGGTTAACTGGAAATGACATTTTTACACTTGATGGTGTACCAGAGGAGGAAGGTGAGGGAGTGGAAGATTCTTCCTTGGAAGAAAGTAAGAGCAAATACATTGCCCAGGATTCTAGCCCAACTGATTCCAAAGGAACAAGAAATGTAACAAGAGAAAAAAAAAACAAAAAGCGAGTGAATAAAGAGTCTGAAATTCCTCAGAATCGTATCAAAGTACACTTACCAAAGAGAGAGAATGATGATAGTCTGAATAAGAGTGGACGACCAAAGAGACAGGCTGCAAAGTTTGTCTGTGGATATGTATCCTTTGATGATGATGATATAGAAGATGAGGATAATTATGAGCTTCCAGAAAAGAAAACTGCCCTTAAAAAAAATAACATAAAGAAAACTACATATAATGTAGATCAAGAAATTTCTGAAAGCACCCATTGGTCTTCTATTGAATCTGCCATTATTAAAGAATGTTGGGATGGTAATGCCAAAGATTATAAAAAGGAAGGTTCTTATAAGGACTTTCGCAAATTTTTGAGGACAAGAAAAAAGGATCCATATTATATGATGTCAGTAAAGGAAAGGCTTCAAATTCAGTACAATAATAGCATGGCAAAATACAGTGCCAGTGAAGTAGTGACACGAAAAACTATACAAGGATTCTTTGATACTAAAGTGGCCCAAAAGAGTTTCTTTGAGTGCCTCTGTGGATCTGCAGAAATTGAAAACCGAGATGAGAAGTTTAGAGTTCAGTGCTCAGTGTGTAGTCTGTGGCAGCATGCTGACTGTGTGCAGTACGATGTGACAGATCCCTATAGAGGGGTGTATATCTGCCCACACTGCTGGACGCAGGAACAGCCAGTGGTATCTGGAGCAACCCTCATTGTCACTCCTTCAGCCATTAGCTTTCAGGTCAGCTGGAAACAGTTTATCATTTTGATATTCTTAGAAATTTGGAGGAATTATAGGTTAAAAAATTGAAAAGCATTTGTGGCAAAGGTGGAAATAGGTCTTAAGTGTAGATGTTTAATTTTTAAGAACTAGGCTTTGTACAAAATATGAGAAATAAAATTTTAGTTTGTAATGTAACTTGACTTTGTTAGAACTTGGTTTTTTATTGAAAACATGACTGCCTTGAGCTTTGTTCATATTTTATGTACTGTCTCAGTCATTTTTATCATAAAATGCTTGACCTGTCAGTCTGTTACAGAGGTGCTTCTAATTAGATTTTTCATTATGAAAACAACTTTTAATTATTTAATGTCATAATAGTCTAGTAGATTCTTCAGCAATACAATATAGTTTTGAATTTTATTTGTATTTTTAAGAGTACCCTAGTTAATGGTATTTTTTCTGAGATTTCATTTTTTTCAGTGGGTTAATGAAATTATGAAACACCTGAAGCACAAAGCTATTAGGATGCTGGTTTATAAGGGTGTGTCAACTCAGGGCTACATGCAACCTCATTACCTTGCCAACTTTGATATTGTCATCACCACCTACGAGACTCTCAGCCGAGAACTGAACTATGTGGATTTGCCTCACAGTAACAGTCGGATGGGAAGAAGGTATAGTACTATATTTTTTTTTTAGTTGTATCCTATAGATCTACTTTTTCATTTTTAATCAGTATCGTATCTTCATAATTTTAGTACTCGTCGTTTTTGCATATGAGGCATGCAAGACGAAAGTAAATAAGAACTGCCAAGGCCCAAATCCCAGTTAGTGAATGAATTGATTCCATAATCTTTCAGATATTTGGGAGTGGACGTGTCAGCGGATGGGTCTATGAAAGATGAGGTGAATCATAGAATTGATGAGGGAAAAAGAGTGAGTGGTGCACTTAGGAGTCTGTGGAGACAAAGAACTTTGTCCTTGGAGGCAAAGAGGGGAATGTATGAGAGTATAGTTTTACCAACGCTCTTATATGGGTGTGAAGCGTGGGTGATGAATGTTGCAGCGAGGAGAAGGCTGGAGGCAGTGGAGATGTCATGTCTGAGGGCAATGTGTGGTGTGAATATAATGCAGAGAATTCGTAGTTTGGAAGTTAGGAGGAGGTGCGGGATTACCAAAACTGTTGTCCAGAGGGCTGAGGAAGGGTTGTTGAGGTGGTTCGGACATGTAGAGAGAATGGAGCGAAACAGAATGACTTCAAGAGTGTATCAGTCTGTAGTGGAAGGAAGGCGGGGTAGGGGTCGGCCTAGGAAGGGTTGGAGGGAGGGGGTAAAGGAGGTTTTGTGTGCGAGGGGCTTGGACTTCCAGCAGGCATGCTTGAGCGTGTTTGATAGGAGTGAATGGAGACAAATGGTTTTTAATACTTGACGTGCTGTTGGAGTGTGAGCAAAGTAACATTTATGAAGGGATTCAGGGAAACCGGCAGGCCGGACTTGAGTCCTGGAGATGGGAAGTACAGTGCCTGCACTCTGAAGGAGGGGTGTTAATGTTGCAGTTTAAAAACTGTAGTGTAAAGCACCCTTCTGGCAAGACAGTGATGGAGTGAATGATGGTGAAAGTTTTTCTTTTTCGGGCCACCCTGCCTTGGTGGGAATCGGCCGGTGTGATAATAAAAAAAAAAAAAAAATCTTTCGTCTATTTCTGGAAATGTATAGATATTGCCTCAGGCTCAGAGCTTCATAACAAAATATGGTAACTTGAAACTTCATATCTCTGATCTCTCCTGTACCTGTGTTTTTCTCCTCTGTTTGAATGTGGCACTTATTCTTTTCTGCCATGAAACGTCAAATAAAGTAACGACTAAGCCTTGCATTTTCTTGAAGGTTTCGACATCCCAAGCGATTTATGGCAACTCCATCTCCTCTCCCTTGTGTGGAATGGTGGCGGGTGTGTCTGGATGAAGCTCAGATGGTTGAGTGTACTACCAACAAAACTGCAGAGATGGCTCTCAGACTTGCAGCAATTAATAGATGGTGTGTCACAGGTACCCCTGTTCAGAAAACGGTGAATGAATTGCAAGTAAGTTAATACTGGTGCTACCTAAAGTAAGGCCTACAAGGATTTACCACATTTTGAAATGCAATACAATTGTAAAACTAATGTTTATAAACCAATGACATTGTATCAATGGACATGTAAGCTTATTTAAAAAAAATTAGTTGCAAAGTTGACAGTTGGGAGAAATTTCTTTGGTTATACAGACGCCACCCTACTTGCAAACATTCGAACATATGAACAAACTGCTGTGTTAGTTAGTTTCATTTGCGATACTTCCACATATCCGAATTTTGAGTTGCACACCTGCGTAGTACGACGTTTTGCCGCAACCCATGCTGGGCAGCACCAAAGTCAACAGTTTGGTAACATGCTCATTAGTGGCTTTATGTCCACAATTTGTCAAAGCTTCGAGGGCTTTGATCTGGCTGAGGATGCAAAAGATATTGTCACCAGTCTTGTTGGCTTTAGTGAGGAACTTCATCTGGACCTAGAGGAAGAAGACTTTGAGGAGCTGTTTGAGTCACAATCTGAGGAGCTGACAAATGAAGATTTGATGGAACTGGAAGACATGCAGCATAAAGAAAAGCAAGAGGAACAAGATAAAACTGTTCCTTCTAAAAAGTTTTAAATGAAAATGATGGCCTAGGCATTTTCTCTTAGAGAGAGAGAGAGAGAGAGTCTCCGTATGTTTGAGCTTCAGAACCCTAATATTGAGAGATTCTCAAAGGTTTCAACTTGTGTTAACAATTCTATCTCATGCTACCATCTTATAAACGACGAGAAGAGAAAAACGGTGTAAACTTCCTTAGACAAAGTCTTCAGACCGGTGCCATCTACCTCTAAAGCCTCTTCAGATGTTGAAGAAATCCAGGCTTATGAAACCCTGACTGATGAAGCATTTGATGATGAAGTGTATGAGGTTGACGACCCTCTCTCCCAGTAACCCCACACATCTATCACCTCAAGTTTATTGTAAGAATTAAAAAGGTAACAAGTTTTTATTACAGTACAGCTTCTCCTCACTTAATTAACGATGGAGTTCTGTTCCTGAGACCACGTCGTTAAACGAATTCGTCGATAAGTGAGGAGCATATAATGGTAGTGAGTTTGTGTCAACCATCTTTAATATTGTTTTAATGTCACCTTTGCACCATTTATAACATTTCTGGTATATTTTTATACCGTACAGTGGTACCCTGAGTTTTGTACAGCTCCCAACTTGAACAATTATGTAAGTGTATTATTGTAAGTGCTTTTGTAAGTGTATTTTTGGGAGTCTGAAACAGACTAATCTAATTTACATTATTCCTTATGGGAACAAATTCGTTCAGTAACGGCACTCGAACAGCCTTCTTGAATGAATTATGGCTGAAACTTGGGGTACCACTGTAGTATTTTAAAATAAACAGAATAGAGGAAACCAACTCTAATATACATTATTTAGGTATGAATACTAGTCAGAGAGCCTGTCATAAGTCCGAGGAGTTGGTAAAAGAGTATGTCACTAAGTGAGGAGAGGCTGTATTTATTATTAAAATTATTTTATTTTTTTTTTTATTATCACACTGGCCGATTCCCACCAAAGCAGGGTGGCCCGAAAAAGAAAAACTTTCACCATCATTCACTCCATCACTGTCTTGCCAGAAGGGTGCTTTACACTACAGTTTTTAAACTGCAACATTAACACCCCTCCTTCAGAGTGCAGGCACTGTACTTCCCATCTCCAGGACTTGAGTCCGGCCTGCCGGTTTCCCTGAACCCCTTCATAAATGTTACTTTGCTCACACTCCAACAGCACGTCAAGTATTAAAAACCATTTGTCTCTATTCACTCCTATCAAACACGCTCACGCATGCCTGCTGGAAGTCCAAGCCCCTCACACACAAAACCTCCTTTACCCCCTCCCTCCAACCTTTCCTAGGCCGACCCCTACCCCGCCTTCCTTCCACTACAGACTGATACACTCTTGAAGTCATTCTGTTTCGCTCCATTCTCTCTACATGTCCGAACCACCTCAACAACCCTTCCTCAGCCCTCTGGACAACAGTTTTGGTAATCCCGCACCTCCTCCTAACTTCCAAACTACGAATTCTCTGCATTATATTCACACCACACATGACATGACATCTCCACTGCCTCCAGCCTTCTCCTCGCTGCAACATTCATCACCCATGCTTCACACCCATATAAGAGCGTTGGTAAAACTATACTCTCGTACATTCCCCTCTTTGCCTCCAAGGGCAAAGTTCTTTGTCTCCACAGACTCCTAAGTGCACCACTCACCCTTTTCCCCTCATAAATTCTATGATTCATCTCATCTTTCATAGACCCATCCGCTGACACGTCCACTCCCAAATATCTGAATACATTCACCTCCTCCATACTCTCTCCCTCCAATCTGATATCCAATCTTTCATCACCTAATCTTTTTCTTATCCTCATAACCTTACTCTTTCCTGTATTCACTTTCAATTTTCTTCTTTTGCACACCCTACCAAATTCATCCACCAATCTTTGCAACTTCTCTTCAGAATCTCCCAAGAGCACAGTGTCATCAGCAAAGAGCAACTGTGACAACTCCCACTTTGTGTGATTCTTTATCTTTTAACTCCACGCCTCTTGCCAAGACCCTCGCATTTACTTCTCTTACAACCCCATCTATAAATATATTAAACAACCACGGTGACATCACACATCCTTGTCTAAGGCCTACTTTTACTGGGAAATAATTTCCCTCTTTCCTACATACTCTAACTTGAGCCTCACTATCCTCGTAAAAACTCTTCACTGCTTTCAGTAACCTACCTCCTACACCATACACCTGCAACATCTGCCACATTGCCCCCCTATCCACCCTGTCATACGCCTTTTCCAAATCCATAAATGCCACAAAGACCTCTTTAGCCTTATCTAAATACTGTTCACTTATATGTTTCACTGTAAACACCTGGTCCACACACCCCCTACCTTTCCTAAAGCCTCCTTGTTCATCTGCTATCCTATTCTCCATCTTACTCTTAATTCTTTCAATAATAACTCTACCATACACTTTACCAGGTATACTCAACAGACTTATCCCCCTATAATTTTTGCACTCTCTTTTATCCCCTTTGCCTTTATACAAAGGAACTATGCATGCTCTCTCCCAATCCCTAGGTACCTTACCCTCTTCCATACATTTATTAAATAATTGCACCAACCACTCCAAAACTATATCCCCACATGCTTTTAACATTTCTATCTTTATCCCATCAATCCCAGCTGCCTTACCCCATTTCATTTTACCTACTGCCTCACGAACTTCCCCCACACTCGCAACTGGCTCTTCCTCACTCCTACAAGATGTTATTCCTCCTTGCCCTATACACGAAATCACAGCTTCCCTATCTTCATCAACATTTAACAATTCCTCAAAATATTCCCTCCATCTTCCCAATACCTCTAACTCTCCATTTAATAACTCTCCTCTCCTATTTTTAACTGACAAATCCATTCGTTCTCTAGGCTTTCTTAACTTGTTAATCTCACTCCAAAACTTTTTCTTATTTTCAACAAAATTTGTTGATAACATCTCATCCACTCTCTCATTTGCTCTCTTTTTACATTGCCTCACCACTCTCTTAACCTCTCTTTTTCTTCATATACTCTTCCCTCCTTGCATCACTTCTACTTTGTAAAAACTTCTCATATGCTAACTTTTTCTCCCTTACTACTCTCTTTACACCATTCCACCAATCGCTCCTCTTCCCTCCCGCACCCACTTTCCTGTAACCACAAACTTCTGCTGAACACTCTAACACTACATTTTTAAACCTACCCCATACCTCTTCGACCCCATTACCTATGCTCTCATTAGCCCATCTATCCTCCAATAGCTGTTTATATCTTACCCTAACTGCCTCCTCTTTTAGTTTATAAACCTTCACCTCTCTCTTCCCTGATGCTTCTATTCTCCTTGTATCCCATCTACCTTTTACTCTCAGTGTAGCTACAACTAGAAAGTGATCTGATATATCTGTGGCCCCTCTATAAACATGTACATCCTGAAGTCTACTTAACAATTTTTTATCTACCAATACATAATCCAACAAACTACTGTCATTTCACCCTACATCATATCTTGTATACTTATTTATCCTCTTTTTCTTAAAATATGTATTACCTATAACTAAACCCCTTTCTATACAAAGTTCAATCAAAGGGCTCCCATTATCATTTACACCTGGCACCCCAAACTTACCTACCACACCCTCTCTAAAAGTTTCTCCTACTTTAGCATTCAGGTCCCCTACCGCAATTATTCTCTCACTTGGTTCAAAGGCTCCTATACATTCACTTAACATCTCCCAAAATCTCTCTCTCTCCTCTGCATTCCTCTCTTCTCCAGGTGCATACACTCTTATTATGACCCACTTTTCGCATCCAACCTTTACTTTAATCCACATAATTCTTGAATTTACACATTCATATTCTCTTTAAAATATGCTTTAGTATTAAGAACCATACATTACTGATACTGTACAGCATTGTCTTTAAGTTTTCAACGAACATTTGTGCAGAGAAAGAACAATAATAATAATGACAATAATATTAAAAACAATAATGATAATCTTAATAGAAAAATGGCAAAGTAACGACTGATGAACAATTCGAGATACAAACAGCCTTCTGGAATGTAACTTGTTCGTAAGTTGAGGGGGGGGCGTCTGCATTTAATAAAATGGTAGGTGAATTTTTTTAGTACTGTATTTTTTTATTGTTATTCTTGTAGGCACATTACACTGCAGTTCTGCACTTCTTTAGGTACTGTATATAATCACATTAAAAGTGTAGCATTTGTTGTTTCTCTTAATAAATCTGATACACCTTGAGTACAGTGGCCCATGTAATCATTACTATACAGTGTGTTTAGGTAATATCCTGCATTCGTTTCTTGGCTGGTGTCTTGAAGACATTCTCATGGCACCATGTACTGTATATATAGTCAGGTATATACATGTATATCTTCTCCATTCCACACAATAATCCAAGTACTGTAAGCATTTTCAAAAGTTTAGATGTTGTATTGACTATGTTGGCAGTATATGACTACTGTACATTTTTCAGTTCTGCCATCTCCTGCCTTGAAAAAAGTGCTATGTGCACAGTATTCAAGTTGGCATTATTTCTCTTGCTTTGAAAGTTCTCATAATCCATAGTCATTTTCCTGGCTTTTGCTGCATATATCTTATTGTGTTTCTAAATGACAGCCTGACATAATTATTCTCAGGTCTTTTACCTCTTACTTACTCTTGAGATATGATCTACTTGGATTCAGTAGCCAGTTAACCCCAGCTTAATCACCTAGTTAGAAATCACAGTTTCTTACATCATGTTATAACTTAAGTGAAAGACCAGGACAAGAATATTATGTATTATCCTCTCGAGCCTTGAAGTTAGGAAGTACAGTACCTGCACTCGAAAGGAGGGGTACGAATGTTTCAGTTCAGAGGGTCATCTGAATTGTGATGCTAGCATAGTTCTCGAAACACAACACAGAATGAATGATTTTTATGCAGGGTGTTGATGAAATTCATAACTAGGCACTGTACTTATGAGAGGTTGGCTATCCTCTCTCCCATTCCTTCATCTCCCATCTGAATGTTTCAGCTTAGAAGTGAGTTACTGCCAGTAATTTCATCAAGTAATATCTCTCCCTTGCAATTACAATATTTGTATGTTGTATTTGCTTTTATTGCCAAGAATGATGGATGATCTACACTGTGAAAGTGCTTATTCAGTTTCAAAACTATTAACTATACATGAAGGTCATTAGTGATACTCTAGTATACTCATGAGTAATGATAGTATTTACATAACTTAACAATTCATAATTATCTGCAGAAGTTTTTTTAGACATTCTTAAACACTACCATCACTTCAGTGAACAATGTGCAGGTTGTCACTGTTTCTGTTTTAGTGATGGTTGCTAATGTAGAATATTCTCTGAACAGTGTCCAGGTGCTGTATGACCCCTACAGGTTTAGCACCTTCTCATGAATGTACTGTACATCATAATAAAAATCTAAATGTTGTTGTATCCCTGTGATATTTTGTATTTCAATAGGGCCTGTTGATGTTCTTAGGAGTAGATCCTTACTGGGTGGTACAGTGGTGGAACAGATGCCTTTTCTTACCATACTGCCATGGAGTTAAGGAACCTCTTCACAACTTAGTAGCACAGTACATGTGGAGAAATGCAAAGAAAGATGTTATCCACCAGATTGACATCCCACAACAGACTGAAGAGGTGAGGCTGCTTCATCTCATTTCTGAAACTGGTGAATTTATCCCTTAAACTGCCCATGTAAATTTACACCAACAGGGAAACTGCTGATGATATAAATTTGTGCCTAGATTCTAGTGCCCCCAAAATGGCTGTGGGTTAGGCCTACATCAGAGAAACCAGATATGTACAGTATAAAGAAAACAGAATTCTGTGTAGGGATTTCTGCAAGCCATTAAATGCCATTAACATTTGTTTTGTCTTCACTTTTTATTACATTTTTTTTTGTTTAGTGAGACTGAACAAAAAAGATAAGCGAAATGTGATATGAAAACAGATATAGATATAATACATATGATCCTTAACCCTTTCAGGGTTCAGAGGCCAAATTTCAAAGTGCACACCAGGGTCCAAGAATTTAAAAAAAAAAATATTTTTTCATATGAAATGGTAGAGAATCTTATTCTGAAGGTAAAAAAAAAAAAAGTACGAAATTTGATGGAAAATTTACGAAATTATGCTCTCACGAATTTTGATGTGTTAGCGATGTTTACGAATCGGCGATTTTGCCTACTTTGACTCCCATTTTAGGCCAATTACATTATTCCAGTTGACCAGATCCTTAGCTATTTCACTAGTATTACTTCTGTTCTATCGATTGAGCACAAGAAATCGCCAAGTCAACTGTTCCAACTACAAAATAAAGTGATCAGAAATTGGTAATTTGGCCATTTTAACACAAAGTTCAAAATATTCCAATTTCAAAATAGGGTCCAGAATAAACAATGTAGGTATTCCTGGCACTAAACTAACATTTCCTCTGTTTACTAGTTACGTTTTGAGGCTTTACAAATGAATTCCATTTTGATTTTTTATTCACATAATGAATTTTTATTCAATCCAAAAAATAGAAGATTTACTGTTATGCAATATTGTAATAATTTTATAAATATCATCACCACATTTGTGAATGTATATTAGACCCACCAGCTGGCATGTATTAGATGTGTGAGGTCGTTTATTTACTCTTGAACATCGGCAAAAATTTAACATTTCCACTACTTTGAGCTCAGTTTCAAGCCATTTCCAGTGCTAAAACCAATCAAAATCATCTCTATTCCTGTAATATGTCTACCATTCTATCAAATGAGACCAAGAAATTGGAAATACAACTATAAAAAACATACGAAAAAACACTGCAAAGTCGCTGCTTTAATTGAAAACCACAGTCTCAGTTTTTCTCTCTCATTATACACTGTGTGTTGCAGGATTTGTTTTATGTGGTGCTCTGGAAATTTTTAAATCACAGCTTATCAAAATGGGCTGAGCTCATGGGGGTGATCTATGGTTTGGACCCCGAACGTGGCTGAGATCTATGGCCGAAACCCGAAAGGGGTTAAAAAAGCCATACCATGGGGGGGGATGGGGGGGCCCAAAACCCGAGAGTCCCAAAAATCCCCGGTCCCTTTTGCCACTGGACCCGGGCCCCTGACTGGGGGTTTGGGTTTTGGGAAATCTCCCCTTTTTTTCCCCACCCGTGTTTTCCTTTGTTTCAATGTGTTAAAACGATTTTGGATCCCTAAAAATTTGAAAATTTCTGTTTTTAAAATTTTAAAAAAAAAGGTTTAACTTCCTTCCCTGGCAAACACTCCGTTTTAAAAAATACAGTGGACCCCCGCTAAATTACCTCAATGTAAAATTGTAAGTTATTTATTAAAATCGTTTAAAATTTTATGTTTGGGGTCCAAAAAAGGACTAATCCCACTTCCAAAAATTTTTTATAAAAAATTCCCTTGTACTGGCACCTGAACATACTTCTGGAGTGAAAAATATCGTTAACCGGGGGGCCCTGTAATTGGCACCATTATTTCAAAACTTCATTTCTGTAAAAGTAATAAAACAATTTTTTTTAAAATTTGGGAAAAATAAATAAATTTTTTTTTCTTAAAAACACTTCCCGAGGAACATTTTTGACCTTCCCTCCCGTTTAAGGTTAAAAAAAAGAGGCCAATGTAAAATAATTTTGGTTTTTTCCTTCCCTTAAATTAGAAACTTAATTTTATATTATTAAAATACTGTATAATCATTTTAACATGTTAATATGAAGGAATACATTTTTGGGGGATAAAAGGTTAATGGAGGGAGGCTCCCGGATGTACATTTTTTAGAGGGCAAAAATGATTATGGATCATTATTTAGTTGTAGCTACAGTTAGGAAGAAAGGGAGATGGGGAAAAGGAAAATTTGGGAACAACAAAAAGAGGGAAGGGGAAAAATGTTAAAAATAAGGGAGGAGGGAAATTCGGGCGGATTTGGACTATTGGCAGAAAAGGGGGGATGGGGCAAAAAAGGAAAAATAATGGGGGTTTTAAGAGGTTGGGAAAAGTTTAAAAAAGCAGTATTGGTTGGGGGAAATTTTTTAATTTTTGGGGGGGGGTGCAGGAGGAAAGAGGGTGATTGGTGGAATGATGAAGTAAAGGGGGTGATAAAGAAAAGGTAACTTTTGGGGGTTTTACAAAGCAAAATGTTATGAAAAAGGCCCGAATATATGGGGGAAAAAAGAAGGTAAAAATGGTGAGAGGTGCAAAGGAGGCAGATGATGAGTGGGGGGGCCTTCAAAAAATTTTAATAAATAAGAAAAATTTTGGGTAGGGTTAAAAAAATTAAAAAGAAAGAAAGGGGAAAAAATGGGTTTTCAAAAAAAAAACAGGGAGGGGTTAGTTTGATGGGGGTGGGGTATTAAAGGGGGATCAAGAAAATTTTGAAACTTTAAATGTTAAGGAAGAAACAGAGGGAGTAATTTCATGCACTGGTCAGGGGTATACCATCTTTTTTGGAGTGAAAAAAGAAGGCAGAATGTAAGTGTGGGGGGAATCCCTGAGGCATTAAATAAAAAAAAGGGAAAAAAAAGCATTTATGTGGGATCATGACAGAAATGTTAAAAACAAGGGATATAGTGTTGGAATTGGTTTGGTACTTTTTTTCAAAAATGTATGAAAAGGGGGAAAGGGACCTAGGGATTGGGGAGCATATATAGTCCCTTTATATAAAGGGAAAAGGGGGCAAAAGACTGTAAAAATTTAGAGGGAAAAAACACTGAGTATCCAGGAAAAGGGAAATTTTTCCCGTGGGTTTTAATTGAAAAAAAATTAGAGGTAAGACAGAATGTAAAGGTTGGGGGTGAGCAAAAGGGGGTTTCAGAGTGGGTGGGGATGTGTAGATCAAGTGTTTACATTTTAAGATATGTTGAAAAAAGGGATTTTGATAAGTGGGGAAATTTTTTTGCATTTATGGATTTAAAAAGGCATTGATAGAGTGGATGGGGGGCAATTTGGGAAAATTTCAATATATGGAATAGGTGGTAAGTTATTAAATGCTGTAAAGAGTTTTTTTTCTTTAAAGATAGTGAGGCTCAAATTAAGGGGGTTTTAGAAAAAGGGGGCTATTTCGGTAAAAATAGGTCTTTTGCAGGGGTGTGTAATGTCACCATGGTTTTTTTTATTTTTAGATAAAAATTATTTAAGGGAAATATAAAAACAAAATGTTTTGGGGGGAGGGGGGATTAAGTTAGAATCAAATTCAAATGGGGAAATTTACACGGGTTTCTTTTTGCTAAAAGATACTTCTTATGGGGGAAATTTTAAAAAAATTGCAAAAGGGTTTGTGGATTTGGGGTTTTGGGGAAATTTTTGTAAAGGGAGAAAGTTAAAATGAACCTAAAAATTTAAGGGGATTTGGGTTTTCAAATAATTTTTGATAAAGAAAAAATTTGGAAAATCAAATTTGGCAGCTTTCTAAGGTCTCCCAAAATCCTGCATAATTTTTTTTTCTCCACAAGTCAGCCATCTCCCACCAAGGCAGGGTGACCCAAAAAGAAAGAAAATACCCAAAAAGAAAATACTTTCATCATCATTCAACACTTTCACCTCACTCATACATAATTATATTTTCTTCTACAGCATTTCCAGTATGCTAACACCATTCTTTTATCTTCAGATCCAGTACTCTGTGAATGTTCAGTCTACTAGGTTCACAAACTTCTTACCTTTCCTTTTTCTTATTCTCTCGGCTTTTCCAAGAATATCTGTGATCATTAATGATTGAGGGTCCATGGTTTGATCCCTGGCACTAATGCAATTATCTTTGAATAGGATAACAGCACACTGCAAATACAGTGGACCCCTGACATTCGATGGCATCGACATTCAATAAATCCGACATTCGATGCATTTTAACGCAAAAATTTCGCCTCGACATTCGATGGAAAACCCGACATTCGATATGATTCGTACGAGACGTGTCCACGTGTGGCCTGAACTGCCCCGTGTGTGCCAGTGTTTACAAGCCACCCAGTGTGCGCGCATCTAAGGATACATTCAGTACATTCCATATTATCACTGTTTTTGGTGCTTGTTTCTGCAAAATAAGTAACCATGGGCTCCAAGAAAGCTTCTGGTGCCAACCCTTCGAGAAAAAAGGTGCTAATGACTATTGAAATGAAAAAAGAGATAATTGCAAAGTACGAAAGTGGAGTGCGTGTGTCGGAGTGTATGATGATTTGGTAAAGAAATTGCCTGCAACTAGTGGTGATGTGAGTGAGTTTAAGGCCAGCAAAGGTTGGTTTGAAAGATTTAAGAATCGTAGTGGCATACACAGTGTGGTAAGGCATGGTGAGGCTGCCAGTTCATCCTAATGGAAGGGGATTTCCCGTCTAAACACTAACACCATCCACTCTCTCCCCTCCTCCCATCCCATCAATCATCACCAGATCTTCATTAAAGGTAGGTGTCAATTATTCTATTGTTATTAATCTATTGTTATTGTTGTAATTCTACTGCATTAAACTTAATATTTCATGTTGTAAAAATTTTTTTTTTTATACTTTTGGGTGTCTTGCACGGATTAATTTGATTTCCATTATTTCTTATGGGGAAATTAATTTGACTTTCGATATTTTCGACATTCGATGAGCTCTCAGGAACGGATTAATATCGAATGTCGGGGGTCCACTGTATATCCAACTTTACCAAATAAAAAAAAATACTTTGCCTTTTATAAAGTCTACCTTATTAAAAGACTATTACAAATATAATTTCTGGTACAATAATTTAAAACCACTACTTTTTTCAGGTTCACTGGTTGTCCTTTACTAGAGTCGAAGAGCATTTCTACCAGCGCTTGCATGCTGAGTGTTCTTATGATGCTCAGCAAAGGCTGAAAAAGTTTCCAGATACTAAAACAAAACTTAACTCATTGGACAGATCAACTTTAAATTCACTTCTGCATCCTCTACTTAAACTACGTCAGGCCTGCAATCATCCACAGGTAAGATTGCAGCCCACAAAGATCAGGTGCTCTTACAGTTTAATAACTAATTTTGCAAGTTTGTGATATATGCCCTCCAGACCTCCAAATTTTTGAAGGATTTACTCAACCTCACATTCAGTTCCCTACCGTCAGCATGGACTACATCATGCAACTTCTAAATTTTTAGTAGTACATGAGTTTACAGTACAAGATTTATTTTTATGCAAAAGAAAACTGCACAATCTGTAAAAGGTTCCACATTATTGAGGTAACATGTTCTATGAAATAACTACTGTGTGGTGTTTTCTCTATGAATTTTGTGCTAACATTGGTAAAGTTTCGGCTTTTTAAAAATTGTCCATTATTTTCATAAATGTATTTAAGACAGGAGCTAAATTGTAGATATTAATACCAGATATTAATGAAACATGATTAATGCAAATACTGTAATTAAATCTGCTTTCATGAGAATTGTAACTGTTTTGCAAATTAAGATAATGTAAAAGATTTGTATAGCTTGCATTTTTTTATAATTAAATGTTTTCTAGGTGGTGAAAGGGCAGTTTCTCTCAATGAATCGCAAGACTATGACTATGGAAATGCTTCTGGAGAACCTCATAAAAAAAACAAAATTGGAGACGGAAGAGGCTCATCGTTTGTTAATTGCATCTATGAATGGTCTTGCTGGTATACACATTATTCAGGAAGAATGGTCTCAAGCAGTTGAGATGTACCGCAGTGTTCTTCGATCCATTGAGGAGCATGCGAATATAAAGACTGATTCATTGCAACGTCTTCACACACTTCACAACTTGGCTGAAATTTTGGAATCAGGTCATCCAAACATTCAGCCCACACTCAGAGATGATTCACTCAGGGAAGAAGCTGAAACCATTCGTAAGCGCTACTTGCAGCATTATCCGCAGCAGGTTGCTACAGCTGATTTAGAATGTAATCAGAACACAAAAGCTGTTGAGAGTTTAGAAAAAAACTATAATCTCAGGACAAAATGGTGGTTAGCTGCCTTGGAATCATTTGATGATGATTTTGTACTAGAAGTGAGAGATGAGATGCTGTCTTCTTATTCTAGATTTGAAGAAAACAAGTGTATTCTTTATCCAGTCAAAACACGAGCACACTTGCAACTAGTTTTAAATGCTGAAATGAAAAAAATAAAAAATCAGAGGCTTGAGATGATTAATGGAGTGAAATATTTGCAGAGTCTAGATCCAGTATCCTTACTTGATGGAGCTATTGATTGTCATCTACGTCCAACAGAATCAGAACCACCACAGTGCTTAATCTGTGCTACACATGAACTCTTTGAAGATTACGAAGAAACGTTGTTTTCAATGCGTGAGTTAAAGCACAGCAGAACAACAGGTGTATCAAAAGAAACTGAGGACATAAAAGACAAAGCCCAGGTAATGCAAGCTACTCGCCGTGGACACTGGGGTCAGAGTGAAAATGAGCGAGTTTTGAGGTATTTACAGACAAAATCTTTAGAAAAGGTGGAGAGAGAGATATATAAAGATTCTCAAACACACTTTAAAATTTGGGAAGCAACAAAGAGAGAGTTTAAAAATTATCGTATTCTATGGCGTGCAATATTTGATTCTGTGTCTGCCATGGATGAAGTCAACATGGCCACAATCCGACTTCGCTTACGTTTTCCAGATGAGGAGATTCCTTTGCAAAAGAAAAAGAAACAGAGAGAGGACTTGGAAAAGAAAATGGAAGCCCTCAGATATGTGGTAGAAGCAGGAGAACTCCCTCAACTACAGCTGAAGTTAAAATCAGACAAGATAGTTGCAACAAATGACTTAAAAATTAAACTGGGTCAGCTCCTCTATCTACAAAATCTTGCTAAGACCGATTTTGGGAAAGAGGGTGGAAAAAATCCTGAACCATGTCCAATTTGTCAAGGTGAACTAGGAGAGAAATGGGCAGTTCTCCTTTGTGGTCACTGTTACTGTATGGAGTGCATGAGAACTTTGTCAAATCGCGGGTTTAATGGAATGGACAAAAGTGCCGTGAAGTGTCCCATGTGTCGCCAACCAACCCGAACTCGTGAAATCTCTTACGTAGATACTAAAGCAAAGGAGGAGGAAGAGGTCAAGGTAAGAATATTAAACCAAAATCCAGTAAATATCAAAAAGCTGCTATAACTTCACACACTTGTCTCATTTCTAGTATATTCATCTTGGGTACATCCACTTGACATGCATTACTTTAGTTTGTTTTTACACAGAATTAACCTTATATACTAGACTATTTAGCCAAGAATCTTAATATAGTAGTTGATAATTTTATTTTGCTTCCCAATTTAGGTTTTCAAACAATTTTACCATTTTACAGAAAATTGACATTAACTACTAATACTAACCATTTTATCATTAATTCAACCTTAGTTGTTTTACAATGAAGGGTTAGTCATATATTTTTTTCCTTTAGGAAAGCCCTGAATTATGTCCAACATTTTGGCAGATTTTTTAACAATTTAGATGAGTTTATCATTTAATAGTATGTATACTATACTACAGATAATATGGCATAATTTAGCATAACATAATTTGTCATCTGTGTATTTTGCTTGAATTTGTGACAATAAATAAATCAACAAATTTATTTATGCTAAAATTCAGGTCCCTAGATATTATTTTTAAATCATTGCAATATGATAATATACAGTACTACTACAACAGTGGAGACCCTATTATTATTATTATTATTATTATTAATATTATATATATATATATATATATATATATCTTTTAGGAGTGAAGAAGAGCAGACTGTAAGTGTGGTGGAGGTACGTGAGGCATTACGTAGAATGAAAGGGGGTAAAGCAGCTGGAACTGATGGGATCATGACAGAAATGTTAAAAGCAGGGGGGAATATAGTGTTGGAGTGGTTGGTACTTTTGTTTAATAAATGTATGAAAGAGGGGAAGGTACCTAGGGATTGGCGGAGAGCATGTATAGTCCCTTTATATAAAGGGAAAGGGGACAAAAGAGATTGTAAAAATTATAGAGGAATAAGTTTACTGAGTATACCAGGAAAAGTATACGGTAGGGTTATAATTGAAAGAATTAGAGGTAAGACAGAATGTAGAATTGCGGACGAACAAGGAGGTTTCAGAGTGGGTAGGGGATGTGTAGATCAAGTGTTTACATTGAAGCATATATGTGAACAGTATTTAGATAAAGGTAGGGAAGTTTTTATTGCATTTATGGATTTAGAAAAGGCATATGATAGAGTGGATAGAGGAGCAATGTGGCAGATGTTGCAAGTATATGGAATAGGTGGTAAGTTACTAAATGCTGTAAAGAGCTTTTATGAGGATAGTGAGGCTCAGGTTAGGGTGTGTAGAAAAGAGGGAGAATACTTCCCGGTAAAAGTAGGTCTTAGACAGGGATGTGTAATGTCACCATGGTTGTTTAATATATTTATAGATGGGGTTGTAAAAGAAGTAAATGCTAGGGTGTTCGGGAGAGGGGTGGGATTAAATTATGGGGAATCAAATTCAAAATGGGAATTGACACAGTTACTTTTTGCTGATGATACTGTGCTTATGGGAGATTCTAAAGAAAAATTGCAAAGGTTAGTGGATGAGTTTGAGAATGTGTGTAAAGGTAGAAAGTTGAAAGTGAACATAGAAAAGAGTAAGGTGATGAGGGTATCAAATGATTTAGATAAAGAAAAATTGGATATCAAATTGGGGAGGAGGAGTATGGAAGAAGTGAATGTTTTCAGATACTTGGGAGTTGACGTGTCGGCGGATGGATTTATGAAGGATGAGGTTAATCATAGAATTGATGAGGGAAAAAAGGTGAGTGGTGCGTTGAGGTATATGTGGAGTCAAAAAACGTTATCTATGGAGGCAAAGAAGGGAATGTATGAAAGTATAGTAGTACCAACACTCTTATATGGATGTGAAGCTTGGGTGGTAAATGCAGCAGCGAGGAGACGGTTGGAGGCAGTGGAGATGTCCTGTCTAAGGGCAATGTGTGGTGTAAATATTATGCAGAAAATTCGGAGTGTGGAAATTAGGAGAAGGTGTGGAGTTAATAAAAGCATTAGTCAGAGGGCAGAAGAGGGGTTGTTGAGGTGGTTTGGTCATTTAGAGAGAATGGATCAAAGTAGAATGACATGGAAAGCATATAAATCTATAGGGGAAGGAAAGAGGGGTAGGGGTCGTCCTCGAAAGGGTTGGAAAGAGGGGGTAAAGGAGGTTTTGTGGGTGAGGGGCTTAGACTTCCAGCAAGCGTGCATGAGCGTGTTAGATAGGAGTGAATGGAGACGAATGATACTTGGGACCTGACGATCTGTTGGAGTGTGAGCAGGGTAATATTTAGTGAAGGGATTCAGGGAAACCGGTTATTTTCATATAGTCGGACTTGAGTCCTGGAAATGGGAAGTACAATGCCTGCACTTTAAAGGAGGGGTTTGGGATATTGGCAGTTTGGAGGGATATGTTGTGTATCTCTATACGTATATGCTTCTAAACTGTTATATTCTGAGCACCTCTGCAAAAGCAGTGATAATGTGTGAGTGTGGTGAAAGTGTTGAATGATGATGAAAGTATTTTCTTTTTGGGGATTTTCTTTCTTTTTTGGGTCACCCTGCCTCGGTGGGAGGCGACCGACTTGTTGAAAAAAAAAAAAAAAAAAAAAAATATATATATATATATATATATCTATATATATATATATATATCTATATATTCTTTCTTTTCTTTCTTTCAACAAGTCAACCTCACTATCCTCATAAAGCTCTTTACAGCATTTATTTAAACCCCCTATTCAAACTTGCCAAAACTGCCCCCATTGCTCCCCTATCCCCCTCTATCAATGCCTTTCTAAATCCTAAAAAATAAAAACTTCCCTACCTTTATCAAAAACTTTCCTTATGCTTCAATGTAAACCCGGTTCCCCTACCCCCTCTGAAGCCCCACTCAAGGTCATTTTTCCAGGCCCTTTTCCCCTTTCTTTCAATTTAAAACCCCCTTTCTTTTTTGGAAATTTTCCCCTATAATTTTTCAATCTCTTTTGTCCCCCTTTCCTTTATATAAAAGGGACTATCAATTTATGTTCCCCAGAATTCCCCCTTTCATCATTTATTAAACAAAAATACCAACCCTCCAATCCCCTGGGTTTTAAAATTTTTGTCATGATCCTCGATTCTTTCCCCCTTTTATTCTACGTAATCCCCCACCTTTTCCCCCCTTACATTCTGCCTTTTTCACTCTAAAAAAAAATTTTTACCTCCCCGGCCAGTGCGTAAATTCCGCCTCCCCTTTTTTCCTTCATTTAAAGTTTCCCCCAAAAAATTCTGCAAATACCCTTCCTCTTTCATCTACTAACTCCCCCACTCTGTTTTTAATTAAAAACCATTTCTTTCCTAGGCTTTCTTAACTTGTTTAAATCCCTCCAAAAAAATTTTTTTTTCATTAAAAATTTTTTGAAGTACCTCTCCCCCTCTTTCATCTGCTCTCCTTTTTTCACTCTCTACCTCTCTTTACCCCTTTTTTTTCCTCCATATATCTATCTTCTTATAACACTTCTGCTTTTTAAAAAAACCCCTGTGTCCTTTTTTTCTCTTATCACCCCTTTCTTCATCATTCCAAATCCTCCTCTTTCCTCCTGCCCCCCCCCCCCCTATAACCACAAACTTCTGCCCCACATTCCCAAATGCATTTTTTAAACTTTTCCCCCCTCTTTAAATTTTTATCTTTTTCACTTTCCTTTCTGCCAATAGTCTTATATCTGGAACTTCCTCCTCCCTTTGGGTTTTTTTCACCTCCCCCTTACTTGTTGTTTTCCACCTTCCTCTTTTCCCATCTCCTCTTACTCTAACTTTTAGCTACAACTAAATAATGATCCGATATATCAGTTGCCTCTTTAAAAAAAGTACATCCTGGAATACCCATCAACCTTTTATCCCCAATACATAATCAAAAACTACTTTCATTCGTGCTACATCATACCTTGTATATTTTATTTATCCTCTTTTCATAAAATATGTATTACTTTTTTTTTTTATCCCCCGGCCGATTCCAAGGCAGGGGGGCCCCGAAAAGTTTTCCCCTCATTCCTCCATCACTGTCTTGCCGAAGGTGCTTTCCGTTTTAACTCCTTCCCCCTCCCAGGTCGGGCCCTGTTTCCCATCCCCCGGACTCAAGTCGGCCTGCATTTCCTGAACCCTTCAAAATTTCTTTGCTCACCCCCAAAACCTAAGTTTTAAAAAACCTTTTTGTCCCCATTCCTCCTCAAACAGCTCCCATGCCTGGAAGTCAAACCCCTCCACCAAACCCCCTTTCCCCCCTCCCCCACCCCTTCCGGCCCGCCCCCACCCCCTTTTCCTACAGACGTACCTCTTGATCATTCTGTTTACTCCATTTCTCTACATGTCAACCACCTCCAGCCTTCCTCTCTCTTCCCATCTTCCTTTCTCTTGTTCCATTCCTTTTATCTCAGTGTCCCCTAGAAAATGATCTGATATATCTGTGGCCCCTCTATAAACATGTACATCCCGAATCTACTCAACAGTCTTTTATCTCAATACATAATCCAACAAACTACTGTCATTCCCCCCATCATTGTGTATACTTATTTATCCCCTTTTTCTTAAAATATTTTTCCTATAACTAAACCTTTCTATACAAAAATTCAATCAAGGGCTCCCCTTATCATTTACCTGGCACCCAAACACCACCCCCCCTCTCTAAAATTCTCCCTTTTCATTCAAGTCCCCTACCCCAATTCCCCCTCACTTGGGTTTAAAAGGGTCCTATAAATTTATTTAAAATCTCCCAAAAACTCTCTCTCTCCCCTGCATTTCTCTTTTCAGGGGCATCAAAATTTGCCCTTTCATCAATTTACAATCCATAATTTTGTTACATTATATTCTCTTTTCTCCCTTCCCCATTTTTTAAAAACGTCCTCCCCTTTTTTCAGATCTCCCGATTTAATCCCATTTATTTCCCCCCCAAACTCTCCTACCCCCCCTTTAGCTTTTTTTAAACGGGCCAGGACATCCCCTTTTTCATTCAAAAATCAGCAATCATTTTTTCTTGTCATCCCCTTTTTTCCGCAATTTCCAACCCAGTTTTATAAAGTTTTCTTCTTCTCTTTTTTTAATTGTATACAAAAAGGGTTCGCCCATTGCTCCCGGCATTTTTTGCCTCATCGACACCGCAGCTTCGGAGGAAAATTTTTTCCACTTATGGACAATAGAAGAAATAAAAAAAACAAAACTATTTAAAAAAAGGAAAAACCTAGATGTATGTATTATATTTTGCATGTGCGTGTCTATGAAGTGTAAAAAGTGTAGGGGGGTGGCAAGATATCCCTTTTATCTTAGCGTGTTTATGAGACAGAAAAAAACCAGCAATCCTACCATCATAAAAAAACGTTACGGGTTTTTTTCACAGTCATCTGGCAGGGCGGGGTACTTCCTGGGTGGTTTCTGTCCTACTGACCTACTACCTATATGTATTCTATTAAATTTCTTTCTTCCCATAGCTCAATTAAAGGCTCCCCATTTACATTTACCTAACACAAAATTACCTACTCCCTCCATAGCATTTTACCCACTTTAGCATTGAAATCCCCAGCCAGTATAAAGCAGTTTAAAACTCCCATGCATTCCTCAACATTTCCCAGATCTCTCTCTCTCCTCTACACTTCCTCTCTTCTCGATTTACATCTAATTACTATATTATTTTTCATCAATCTTTATTTTACTCCATAATCCTTGAATTTATACATTTTGTAGTCCCTCTTTTCATACCATGGCTTATCCTTCAGCATTATTTTTACTCCTTCTTTAGCTCTAACTCTGTTTAAAACCCTTGACCTAATCATTTATTCCTCCTCATTAAAACTCTCCACCCCCTTCCAGCTTTGTTTCATAAAGCCAAGGACATCCGTTCTTCCTCATTCTCGCATCCACAATCATCTCTTTCTTATCATCACTGGCATCACACTTTTTATTCAGACTTCCCAGCGGCTATTTTTCTTCTTCTTATTCTTTTAGTAATCTTTGCGGAAGAAAGGGGTTGGCCATTGTTCCCGGCATTTTAATTGACTTTTACAACATGAAGCTTACGGGAAGATTCTTATTCACTTCCCATGGATATGAAGGAAAAGTAATAAGACCAGAACTATTAAGATAAAATCAAAAGAAAACTCAGATAGTGTGTATAAATAAGCGTGTACATGTATGTTAGTGTGACCTAAGTGTAAGTAGAAGTAGCGAAAGTACCTGTAATCTTGCATATTTATGGGACAGACAAAAAGACATAGCGATACACCACCATCGCCTTAAGACAATTACAGGCTTTAGTTTTACCTCACTTGGCAGAATGAAACAGTACCTCCCTAGGTGGTTGCTGTCACAACCTACTATTATATATACTTATATATATATATAGTAAATATATAAGACAAAAGTAGGCCTTAGACAAGGATGTTGGCTGATATCACCGATGATTTAATATATTTATAGATGGGGTTGTAGGGAGTAAATCACCGAGGGTCTTGCAAGAGAAAGTGGGTTAAAGATAAAGAATCACACACAAAGTGGGGTTGTCACAGCTGTAACTTTGCTTTTGATGACCTTGCTGTGCTCTTGGGAGATTCTGGAAGAGAAGTTACAGAGATTGGTGGATGAATTTTGGTAGGGTGTTAAAGAAGAAAGATTAAAGGTGAATGCAGGAAGAGTAAAGGTTATGGGGATAACAAAAAGATTAGGTGATGAAAAGGTGAATATCAGGTGGAGGAGAGTATGGAGGAGGTGGGCGTGTTCAGATGTTTGGGGTGGGCGTGTCAGCAGATGGGTCTATGAAAGATAGAATTGAATCATGGGGTGTTGAGGGAAAAGAGTAGGTGGTGCATAAGTCTGTGGAGACAAGAACTTTTGTCCTTGGGGGACAAGGGGAATGTATGAGAGTATAGATTTCTACTTGGCTCTTATATGGGTGTGGCGTGGGTGATAGATGTTTTGGCGAGGAGAAAGGCTGGAGGCATTGGGTTGTGTCTGAGAACGTGTGGTGTGAATATAATACGAGAAATTTAAATGGTTGGAAGTTAGGAGGAGTGTGAGATTACAAACTGTTGTCAGAAGGGCTGAGGAAGGGTTGTTGAGTGGTTCGGACATGTAGAGAGAATGGGCGGCTCAGAATGACTTCAAGAGTGTATCAGTCTGTAGTGGAAGGAGGCCAGGGGTGAGGGTGCGGCTTCGGAAGGGGTTGGAGGGGGTAAGGTTTTGTCTGCGAGGAGCTTGGACACCAGCAGGCATGCGTGGCGTGTTTGATAGGAGTGAATGGAGACAAATGGCTTTTAATAACCACGTGCTGTTGGGTGTGAGCAAGTAGCTTGTTGTGAGAGGGATTCGGGGAAACCGGCAGGCCGGACTTGAGTCCTGGAGATGGAAGTACAATTGCCTGCACTGAAGGAGGGTGTTAATGTTTGCCAGTTCCAAAAGCTGCCAGTGTAAAGCACCCTTCTGGCAGATGGTGATGGGTAGATGATGGTGAAGTTTTCTTTTTGGACGCCCTGCCTTGAGTGGGAATCGGCGGTGTGATAATAAAAAAAAAAAAATATATATATATATATAATATTTTCCCTACACTCTTTGCTATATATATATATATATATATATTTTTTTTTTTATAAGGCTAGATAAAATACAGTACCTGTATCCTAGGCTTCCTTATTTATGTTTAATGACTCAAAGAAACTTCACCAGTGTTGATTACCTTCAGAATTTTGTCATAATTATTTCCATTTTTCTATTCTTGGCGACCCTATTCAAGTGTACGGTCCCCTCAACTTCGCAGGGTTGGGGATCAAGACCCTTGCGAATGTTAAAAAACCGTGAATGTTTGGTGCCCCAATATTTTAGGAAATATAATAAATTGCCTCCTTAATTTGTTGAACCAGAACAATCATAAAATACTGAAAATGAATTTTACTAAATATATACATTTATTTTTAAATAACGTATGTTTACCCCGACTCCACCAATGCCTCCCCATTTCCCCTAACCACTGCGAGTCCCACCCCCCTCCCCCCGCCGCAACTGGCCCCCCACCACCCAGGGGGGAGTTTTTCTGTTCATTATTTGCTAAAACTCAGATAAAAAAATTCCCATTCATGACTAAATTGGAAGGGCATTCCATATTGGCGGTGACATCATGTTTTTAGTCTTGAAATGAAAGAATCAAATTTCTGCTACTGCTAAAAAAATAGAAAAATAATAATAATAATAATAATAATCGGCCCCGGGAAATAAGTACAATGCCTGCATTTAAAGGGGGGGGTTTTTTGGGAGGGGATATTTTTTATCTCAAATATATGCTTCAAACTGTTATTTTCTACACCTCTAAAAAGTGATAATGGGGAGTGGGAAAAAGTGTTAATGATGATGAAAGTTTTTCTTTTGGTTTTCTTTTTTTTTTGGGTCCCCCTCCCCGGTGGGGGGGCCACGTTGAAAAAAAAAAAAAAAAAAAAAAAATAATGATATAATTGAAAAAAGGGAAATTGTACAAATATACGGGGGAGTGGTTGACATCGCAGTGGGGCTTTGTTTATGCTGGGGAGCAGTTCCTGCTTTTCCCAAAAAATTTCCAAATAATTCAGGAGGCGTGGTATTTAATAAATATGGAAAAAAAAATAATAGAAATTTTAATAACATGTATTTTATTATTAAATTATGTTAAAAAATCACCCCTTTTCCTCCTCAATGCCCCCCCACTGCCTCGTCGCTGCCTCATCGCTGCCTCTTTGCTGCCTCAGTCGCTGCCTATGGCCCTGCCGGTCATCGCCCCTCGGTGCTGCCTAGCGCGCCTCGTGGCCCCTGCCCTCGCGCTCCCTTTGGGCCCCTGCCTAAACGCGCCTCATAAACGCCCACAGCCCCTAAACACTGCCCCAGCCCCTCAATGCCCTAAACGCGCCCCGCCCCTCAATGGCTCCCTCAACGCTCCCTCAACAGCGCCCCCCCTCTCAATCCCCTCAACCCGCCTCTCGCGCCTAAAAGCTGCCTCCCCCCCCAAAATGGCTGCCTAAAACAGCTGCCTCAACGCTGCCTCAACGCTCCCCAAACCCTGCCTCTCCCACCCGTTGCACTAAACCAATAAAAACAAATGAATTATTGAAATGTTTGAAACGGAGACTAAGTTCCAGATAAACAAACCCACACTATTTTCAAACCCCCCTTTTTTTTGGACCTTTTTTAAATTATTTATTTATTATTTTTTTTTTTATTATTATTATTATTATTACTATTGTTTTTTTGCGGGGAAAAATGTTTGATTTTTTGCTGTGTTCAGAAAAACCCATTCACCGCTAAACCCCGTCAAAACCCCAAATGCAGTCATGTTTGGGGTTTTTATTTATACCAGTTTAAATGCAAAAGAACAAAAAAAACACTCGCCACACTGGGTGGTGGGAGGGCTGGCGGGATTGCAGGGTCGGAGGGAAGGGTGTGGACTGCAGGTGGGAAAACTTGAATATGATTTGGCGGGAATTTGGCTTGGGGGGGGAATGGGGGCCAGGCTAAAACGGAATGTTGAGGAGACCTGTACTTTTTAAAATCCTTGTTTTAAGCAGATGGCCTTTGCGTATTTATTTATTTTTTAATGTTCTGCTAAGATGTACCATTAAATCCTTTTGAAAACCCACCCTTCACAATGGTGGTTTAAAAAATCTTTTTTTTCCCCCAATTTTTTTGCATTTCAGAGCTCAAGTTCGCATTTTTTATTAAATTGTGGTACATCTTTTTTCTGTCATTTTCTCGTATTCCTATTTTTTTCCCTTTTTGGATTGGTTAAAACAAAACTTTAATTTTTTTTATTTGTTTCCATATTTTTTTTATCTTATTATTTTAATTCTCTTTGAATGTGTCACAGAACTACATTATTGATGCTAGGGCCCTCGCAAGAACTATGTCTTGAGCTCAGCTCACTTGAAACTAAACTGCTTTTTTTGGGCCCTAGATTGAAAAAAATGGGTCTGTGTGGGAGTGCACATAGAAAAAAAAACCCACCCCCACGCTTGGGGAGGGGATAAAAAAACTCTGACCTTGTTTTGGGGTTTAAATAGGTTTTGAGTTTTTTCGGGTGTTTTTTTGGTTTTATTTGGTTTCAACACTTAAAGAATATGAATACCTTGAAAGGATGTTTTTGGGTTTGGGTTTTTGGGGACTAGAAGTTAAAAACTGGGTTTAAAATAGTGGAAATATTAGATTTTTTAGATTTTCCAGAGGGAAAACCCCTTCCCTATCCCCCTGGTCTGTTTTATTTTTTTTTGTCTGATTCAATTATTTTTGTTTAAAGATGATTAATCATTCTTGGTTGTATTTTGTAATTGAAATAGGAAAAACCCTTTTTTTGTGTGTTATAAATTCAAAATGAAAAATTAAATTGGGAGGCCTGAATGTGATTAATGAGCAGATAAAATGTTTTTCCGGAATGTCTATATTGTTTTTTTGGACTCTATTTTAAGTTTTGTAAAATTTTCATACCAACTTCTGTGCATTGATGGGAGGTAATAGTTGAATGGGCAGTTTTTGTGTCAGTCAAAAGTACAAAAACATTTAACAAAATAGCTAAATTTGGTCAAATGGGCAATGAAATTGGTTAATGGACTCAAGAGTGGATCAAAAATTGCCCCCTGATGGCTGACCCCTGGGAATTCTTCGTTTTCCTAAATTTTTACTTTTTATTCCCTTAAAAAGATTCCCCAATTTCAAAAAAGCATTTATCTCATTCTAACTTTAATGATTGCTCCTTTTTTTCATGTTTTTTTGACTTATTACAGTGAAAAAATTTTTTGTAGGTCTTTTTTTTATTAGTAAAAATTTTAGCAAAAAATGTGTAATGGAAATCACCCTATTTTTTACAGGTTCGGGGTCTCCCCACCAAAATGGGGGGAGTAGTTGTTTATGTTAAAATAAAGCTTGCAGATCGATGCCAAAGGCTAGTGTTTTTTTCCCGGGTAGATGTTCTTCGTTAAAATAGCATTCCCAAATGGGTTAACATACAGAGCCTCCAAAATTCCAAAGTTTCGGTAAGTTTTTTTTTTTTTTTTAGAATCGGCCGCTCCCCCAGGCGGGGTAAAAAGAAAGAAAACCCCAAAAGAAAATACTTCCATCATCATTCAGATTTTTATCCACATAATCACTTTTTTTTGGGGGTGCTCAGCAACACTTAGAAGTATCGAAAAGATGCACAACTATCCCCCCCAAACTCCCAAATTTTCCCCAAACCCCCCCAGTGCAGATTTACTTCCCATTTCCAGGACCCAATCCCCTTTTAAAAAACCCGGTTCCTAAATCTTTCAAAAATTCCCCGTCCACCCCAAACACTCGGTCCAAAAACCATTCTTTCCATTCACCCTATCTAACAGCTCCCCCCGCGCGGGAAAGTCAACCCCCTCACCAAAACCTCCTTTTCCCTCCCCAACCCCGGGACACCCTACCCCCTTCCTTCCCTTCAGATTTTCGCCCCATGTCATTCACTTTAATCCATTTTTTTAAATACCAAAACCACCTCAAAAACCCCCAGGGTGGGGTAGCGACCATTGCTGAGGCCCAAAAAAACCCGGGACTTTAAAATAAATCTAAATGCCCAAACCACCTCAACAACCCCTTTTCCCCCTCTGCTTACTTTTTTTAAACCCCCCCTAATTTCCCCCTAAATTTTCCATAATATTTACAAAAATTGCCCTTAGACTGGATTTCCCCCGCCCCCAATCGTTTGTACTTTATATAAAAAAAAATTTGGGTTCGTAAATTTAAAAAACATATTGAGTCTTTCATTTGTTGATATGAAAAAAAAAAAATGTATACTTTTTTGAAATGTTGAAAGGATTTTTATGTGGAAAATTTTATTATGACAGCATTTCACATCTTTTGTATACGTTATTAAATTGCTCTTTTAAAATTTAGAAAAGTTTTGTTTTACTTACATATTTTTGTTCCATAGAATATCGTATCACTTCAAAACAACAAATTCAGTTTTAAAGTTTGAAATAAATCAAATACTTCTATGTAATACAGTATATTGATAGTTGTTCCCATATAAAGCAGATATTGTCTAGATCAGGTTTAATGTTTGTTTTTAATTACTGTTTAACAACTATTTTAGTTTTTATACAAATAACCTAAAAAGGGAATGGAACTTTGACAATGTTTGCCCCAACTTGACCATTAACTGTTTTTAAGCACAAAGGAAGGGAAATATATATATATATATATATATATATATATATAAAAAAAACAGTGCCCCCGTAATCCCCATAATTGTTCAGGTGGGCCAAAAAAACTGAAATGGCAAAAAAAAAATAATTTTCCCCATAAATTAAAATTTTTAAATTATCCTTTTCAGAAAAAATTTTCCAAAAAAAAATTTTTTTAACAAAAACGTATTACATACCTTTTGAAGACTAATGCTGGCTTCGGGGAAATCGGGCTACACTTCCTGCATGCCTGTCCCTTTCCTGTCTACACTTCCGCAGCCCTATTTTCCCTATGCCTACTATATTTCCTGCATTACATTTCCCCGCATTACTACACTTCCGCTTGCTCACCCCCGCATGCCTGTTACCTCCTCATCCTGTTACACTCCGCATGCCTTTACCTCCCTGCATGCCTGTTACCCCTGCCCTGTTACCTCTGCATCCTGCTACCTCCTGCATCCTGTACACTTCCTGCAGCCTGCTACACTCCTCCCTTACACTCCTGCATGTTTCCCTTTACACCCCCAAAATTCCATGGGTTTCTTTTTCAACAGGAACTTTCGGAACTTTCTTTGACCCATAGTTCTTATTTTGGGGGCTCAAAAAAACACAAAACAAGGGGAAAAAAGTGAATGTTTGGATGTATGACAAAATTTCCCTCTCTAAAGACACGGCAAATTTGATCGTGGCCCCCCACCCACAGATGGATGCTTTCCCAAGGGGCCGATCCCGTCGGCCAAAAACCCGGCCCAAAAACCAGCTGATCACAGTTGGCGAAACAAACGGCAAAACCCGGGGTCCCTTATTTGGGGGGGCAGGGGGGGTAGAACTAGAGGGGGAAAGTAATATAATTGTAAAGTAGGGGTAAAGGTATGGGGGGGGGAGTAATAATGGGCCGTAGTGCAACAGGGAAGAGGGATAAGAAGGGGCAGGGTTCGACACAAGGTTAGAGTGGTTTTTTAAAACCAATAATTTAGTAGGGAGGTAGTCTTAAAACAATAAAAAAAAAATGGAATAATGCTGAGGGGCCCAAAGGGTAGGACAAAACCGGGGGCCGGGGAAAAAACCCACCAGGCAGAAAAAAGGGAAAGGCAGGGAAATTATGGAAAAATTTAAAGATAGGAAGAGATAAAGTTGGTCAATCACGTGTTTGAATTTTGGCCCTTGCTAATAAAATAGAAAGGAAAGTATCTACAAGACAGACCCAGAACAAGGATTCATATTAGGAAAGTTGTGTAAAAAAGATTTTCAGGGGGATACATCTTGAATGAAGGAACATTAAAAAACCAGTTAATGGAGACTTCATCTCGACATGACAGAAAAAAAAAAACCCCTTTTTTGTCAGGTGTCAGACAGAGAACTGCTAGTTTCCCCCAAAGTGTTGTAGGGGAAAAGAAAAACAGGTAAGGGGTAGACTCGGGAAGATCGTGGGAGGGGGGTATAACAAATTACTATGAAGGATAAGTTTGGCAAAAAGTAAGTTCACATAAACTCGGACCAAACCATGCCATGTTTCATTCTCCTATTTGTGAGTTATTTATGTATTGCCCCAGTCCGGGATTGGGTTTTTATTCTTTCTAGATTGTTTTTTCTTTTAACTATTGTTGAAGCTTAATATTTTGCCGTCATTTTTTTTTTCAGGAAATCTATTATCATTCAAAACTAAAGTCAGATCACACCCCTTTTGCCCCTATTTCATCTGGTGCTAATGGATTTAATATTATTGAACACCCCCGTCATCTTGGTTAGCCTATTCAAACCCGCTGCGGGTTTGCAGGCTTGGAAGGTCACCCAGCCAACCCAGGGGAAGTTGTTCATAATTTTAGTTCGAGGAACCATTAAAAAAGAATGTTTCACTTTTGCGCACCATCATGATTCCCCCCTGATGAGAACACAGTCACCTTGGGGATCTAAAAACCCCTTTTCCCCATCCTGAAGAATTAGGGGAAAAGCAATGGCAAAATTTTAAAAAATAATGCTCAGACAACCTTGAGAAAAAAGGGTTAATAACCTTCAAGATCAAAGGGGGGGGAACCCACATTCATAAACAGGGGTTTTTTTACCCAGGGCCCAACTCAAGCAATGAAAATCAGAAGTTGCAACATCGGGCTAAATCCTTTTTTTTCCCCTCAACCAGTGGTTTTTTCCCCTTTTTCCATTAAGGCCTCTCTGTCATAAACCAACAACTTTCCAGTTGGAAAAATTCCCAACCATAAACCAGCAGTTTTTCCCCTGTCATCAGTGTAATTTATTCACATATCATCAATTTCCCTCCCCATCCCAGCAATACATCTCAATCATTAACCAGTAATTTTCTCAATCATTGGAAATACCTCTCAGTCATCTATAATAATTCCTCTTCCCCATCAACCACAATACCTCTCATTCATCAAAAAATATTGTCTCACCCCATAAACCCGAATTTTCCCAATCATCAACAATTTTTCACATCCAAGTCAGTATTTCGTTATCAAACTAACTTCTCAGACCCATAAACCCCCTAACTTTTCGTCACCTTGTCCCAATCTTCATAATACTTTTGAATATGTAACTCCGCATATCAGCTGAAATTCATGCAAACATCAATTAATAATATTTCATAAATCTACAAATAATTTCCCTCAGTAAAGCAAACCCTGTCAACACCAGTTACTATTCTTAAAAATGTCTTTAAATTTAAATCCAGGTGATCTCTGAGGGCCCCTTTACTCATAATTTGTTTTAATCTTGTCATGTTTCTGAATCCTTATAAGTTTGTCCCAAATGTCCTGCAGTAATCTAATATAGGCTTCCGACTTATGATGGGGTTCGTTCCAAAAACCCATTGAAGTAAAAAATTCATAAGTTAAAATTGAATAAACATGCTAAATAAATAATAAATAAATAACTACTGTTACTGAATAAGAAATAAGTAATTCTTCTTTCAAAAGCTGATCCCACCCAGGGGGATCAAAAAGGAAAAAAAAATTTTCCCAAATTTATAATATATACGGGAAAAGGGTTATACCCCCTTGCCCCCACATTTTAGTCCCCTCCCCCCCAAAATTTACGGAAAAAGTTCTTTCCCCCCATGGAGAAATAAATAATTAACTAAATATCAGTATTAAAAAAGTAAATAATTAAAACAAGATTGGATTGCCACCTTCATGTAGATAATTATCTTGGTTTCATCTTCAAAATAATTGTTTTTGCCCCTTTTTAAAAACTAAATATCATAAATTGAACCATCATGAGTAAACAGAAAGGGATTCTCTCTCAACATTGGCATATCAAGAAAATTTTGAATATTCAATTTTTGAGTAGTGTCACAATTTACAAATTCCCCAAAATATCTGAATTCTTCAGCCAGTTACATATCGCTAGTTCTTTCATGTTTTACAGTGGTGATGATGCCTCTGACCTGTTGCATCATCATCACTTAATTTGTTTCAGCCATATAAAAGTTTGTTGAAATCAATCAGTCATCTTCCACTGTCCCTCGCCCTAACTGGTTTGTAAAACCTCCCTCATAACAAACTCATTTAGCCACACAGACTTGGGGCTCTCTGCCAGTATGCATACCTAAAAAATTGGTTAAGCTGTTTTTTATTCTGTTTATTACAATGTACAGTACACTACTGTTAAACATTTAAAAATATACCAGAAATTTTAAAAATGGTGAAAAGGGTGATTTTAAAAAACAATATAAAAAGATGGTTGCACAAACCCACTACCTTATAGTATGGTCCCCAGCGACAATTTTCCCAAATTGGTCTTGGAGGGGGCCGGTGTTGCGGGAGGGCTGTATATTTTATGATTTCAGAATGATCAAATGGTTTTGAATGGTTTTTCCATTATCAGAGGTTTTCTACACTGCAACTTGTAGAAAATCATTTTTTGACAGGGGAAGAAATATATCAGCAGTAGAACGAAAATTCCCCCTTGGCTCAGAAAGGGAAAACTGAAACCCCTTTCAACTAAATTGGGGATTTTTACAGTATGATGAAAATTTTTGTGATCCCCCTTCCATGTAGTGGAATGTGATATTGACGGGGAGACATTTTCTTCATTCTTTTATTCTCAGGATCATTGTGACCACCTTAATCACAAGTAAACAACATAAGCCTTGAAAGATGCAAAAAAATTTTAAAAATTTGAAAATTTTCGGGATTTCTTTTTTATACAGTTTGGGGAATACAAATTTTTTTAAAAATTGGGCAAAAAAAACAAATTGCAAATTTGGGAAAATAAACATTTTGAAAAGTCTTGGGGGAAAAGTTTTAAGTTGAGTTTTTCCCAATTTTTGGAATGTAATTCTCAAATCAGTTTCTTCTTAGTGCACTTTTAACATAGCGTTTGGGGGTTTTTTAATTCACTTTTTTGAGCATCTTCTTTCATCGAGAATTGCACAAAATGGAAAATTTTCATCCTTTTTTGTGACTGAATTAGTGAAATCAAAATTATGGTCCAATAATTTTTCTGGTTTTTTTTCTTAACATGGCCAATACAGCCCCCTTTCTAATGTTGTCTAAAGTGGTTAGAACTGAAAAAGTTGAAATTTTGCCCCTACTTGTGATAAAAAAATGATTTTCATAACCGAAAATCCATTTCTTTTTTAAATGAATGAAACCTAGAAAAATTTTTGTATATATTTGTGAAAATTTATTATTTTTTTATTATTCTTTTATATCAAAGGGAAAAACCTTGTAATATCACACATAATTTCCCATAAAGTAAAATAAATTTAAACCCTATTTTTAGAAATTTTTTCTTTTAACCCAAGTTTTTTGCAGTAAAACTATATCATTTTAATGGAAAAAGTTGAGTTTTATGTTGAGTTCTTTGAGATGTTTTTTTGTGTGTGTGTGTGTTTTTTGTTGTGTGTTGGTGTGGTTGGTGTGTGTGTGTGTGTTGTGTGTGTGTGTGTGTGTGTTTTAATTGTGGTTGCGGGCGTCACAATTTGGCCCCTTTCACGTGCTCTGGTCCTCTTCCTGCTCCCTGACTTTTTCATACCTCTTCTGTGTGTGTGTGACACGTGCATTCAATTTTACATGTCCTGCTTATTTGTAGTTGCAAGGGGAATTTTTTCTGCCCTACTTATCTTTTTAGTTACTCAATTTGAATCTGAACAAAATTCCCCCCAAAAAATGTGTGTTTGGGGTTTTTTGGGGGTGTGTTTGGGGTGAGGGGAGAGAGGAGAAGATGTTGTTAATCCTTTGAATTAAAAAAGACAAGTGAGTTTCTTACCTTTTACCCTCTGACATATAATTTTTGTTTTTTTTAACTCTTTATAGATGCTTCCTTTTAATTGTTTTCTTCATTCAGCCTCCCAATAGTTTAATGTTTTCGTCTTTTAACTCTCTGGTGCATAATTTTCCCTTTTTCCCCTGCTTTTTTTACATTTCTGAAAAAACCTTTTTTTTCTACCATGTCCTCTTTTAAATATTTGAAATTTCTTATATTTTCCTTTTTTCTTTGTGGCTCTACAAAGAGAGAAAATCTTTAATAATTATATAAATTTTAATGGTTGAAAAAAAAAACAGAAAACCATCTTTAACAGCCAAAAAACCAGTTTTTCCCCTTCATCACATCTCAGGCTGAAGTCCGTGATGCGTGCAATGATATGCTTTTTCCTTTGTTTAAATGGGTTTTCATCATTAAATAACAGTAAGTTGATTATTAGCCTTATTGCCCATTCATGGTTGGTCATCAGGTTTCCCGTCCAAAACACAAAATAAGACACATCACCCTCACCCAAAAAATGTTTTTGATCCCGGGGGGGAACCTATAATCATTACCAGCGCCCCGCCTTTCCCTTCGATGCAAAGGGGGAAGGGTCAACCCCATGGGAATAAAAAGGCTCTCTAAACTTGCCCAACCATCCTTTAAAAAGACTCATTCATTGCTGTATGCGAAGAAGCCTCAAAACTGATTGCGACACTTCTTTAAAACCCTCAGAGACGACAGTTCACCATCTCCCTTCACCTTTTTCTTTAAACGTTGTTTTGTCAAGGGTGGCAAACGCCCCTTTTCGACGGCTCAAGACCCCTTTTCGAACAAAATACCCCCCGGGGGTGGAAATATCACAAATCCCAGCCTCTACAATGATCAAGTCCTTTCCCAAAATCGAAAGGCTCTAAGCCTGTCGGCGGCCGTCTCCTCTATCATATCCATCGTCCAAAAAACCGAAAATTTGCCCCCATCTCACCATGGGACCTTCCCTATCACCCCTCAACGCCTGATTGTCCTCTGAAAGGGGGAAAAAGTACTGTACAACCTGCAAAGGCACCTGACTTAAGGAATAAAAAAAAAACAAAAACCGGACTGGGCATAACCCAAAAAACCCAAAACAGAAGCGGCGGGCGTTCTCATTAAATTTACAAGTCCCTAAGGAGAGGAGCGGGTATATAGGGAGAAGAGGGGGTAGTAGTGGTGTAGTAGTAGTAGTAGTAAAAATTGATATAATAGCGGGATGAAAAAATGCAAACCGGGGATCCCACCGGAGCGTTTGATCAGCCAGCCACGGATGGGCTCCAAAAAAAGAAAAATGCGTGCTAAATTTCACAGTAGATGTAAGAAGAAGAGGTAGTGGTAGGGGAGTGTTTTAAAGGGGGGAAAAAGGCCAGTCTAAAAAGGGGGCACTGCAGAGGTAGAAACCCAAGGGGCCCGGGGGGTGAAAGGGAAATGGTGAAAAAAAAAAGGGGAAAGAAAAGAGACGGGAGGAAAAGGAGGGGGAGGGGGAAAAGGAAAAAGGGGGAAGGGGGAAAAGAAAAAGAAGAAAAAATGGGATTCAGGTTAAGCAAATTTTCGTTTGGGCATTTTTAAATGGGGGAAAAGGGTCCCCGAACACCCCCTTAAATGAACCCTTACCCCTTTCTTTTTCTTTTTCCTTCCCCCCCCTCCCTTTTCTCCCGTGTTCTTTGCCGGTTTTTTTTCCCTTTTTTTTTCCCCCTTTTTTCTGCTCTCCCCCTCTTGGGGTTTCTCCTTCCCCTTTTTCTTTTTTTGACTGGTCCTTCCCTTATTTTTCCCCTCCCCACCACTACCCCCACCTCTTTTCCTACATCTGATGAAAAAGAAAAGGCCCTTTTTCTTTTTGGGGAGGGGTGGCTGGTGGGGTGATTCCCTTGGGGGCTTTTTTTAAAAATTCAAATTTTGGGGATTTCTTCTACCCACCACCTAACCCTCCCCTCTTCCCCCCTCTGTTTTGGGGCCCAACCAAATCGCAAATAAAAAACCTTTTTTATTGGTTATTGGCTCTTCAAGGTGTTTTAACCCCTCCCTCCTACCCCCCTCCAAGCAAGGGGACTCCCCCCCCCTTGCAGCAAATCCCTAAGTAAAGGGAAAAAAAAAATCATTGAAGAAACCACAAAAAACAACCCCAAATGCCCAAAATAACCCTTCAAAAAATCAGAAACCACGACCCTTCAAGCTACACAACAACATCTCCACCCAGCCCGTCCCCTCTGCTCTTCCGACCTCTCCATCCCAAAGGGGCTATACTGTTGATGTAACACCTCACTTCGCAAACCTCCCTCTTTCATCTACAAGTCAAGACCTTCCTCTCACGACTATTTGTCGTCTGTCCACACTTCCCCACTCACCCACCGGAGTCCCAACAGAAGAGCCTGCTATGTGTGTTCTCATTGTCTGTCCCACGATCGACTTAGCTGCTGGGTTAAGCCCTGGCTCTATTTCTACAACTAAGAACACTCCTCTCCAGCACTATTCTTTGTCTGTCCCGTCGTCCCCGCTCATCCCATTTGGGATCTTACCTGAACTTTCGTTCGTTCGTTCATTGCCATCATCATCCATGTTAACATTAACTACCACACATTCATACTCAAGTCTTTTTTTTTAACAAGTCGGCCGTCTCCCACCGAGGCAGGGTGACCCAAAAAGAAAGAAAATCCCCAAAAAGAAAATACTTTCATCATCATTTTTACTTACCTTTATTAAAGATTGGTGATGGCATCTGGAAGATAGGGAGGAGGAGAGAGGGAGTTGGGGTTAGTGTTTGGAAGGAGAATCCCCCTCCATGAGGACTTCAGGTAAAGCCCTCTCTAGGGTTACTTCCCTTCTCTGTCTTTTAATGCCAGTAGGACCAGCTTGAGAGTCACTGGACCCCTGTCTCGCAAAATAACTGTCCACAGTCCTCTGTTTCTGGCGCATCTTTAACATTTCCTTAAAATGGGACATGGTTCTGTCACTGAACTTGTTGCAAAGATGGCTTGTTTCAGCTTGCTCAGGGTGGTACTTCTGCACAAACATTTGGGCATCATTCCACTTGGCACAAATCTCCTTAATCTTTGAAGAAGGCACCTCATTCACTCCCTATATTAACACCTTTTGGAACATCAGCTTCCTTGATTTGTTCCTTCTTTGACAGGATAGAACCGATGGTCAACTTGTTTTTCTCAAACATCCTGGCAAGCTCAACAAGTCTCACACCACTCTCATACTTCTGTATTATTTCCTTTTTCACATATATGGTGTTTCTCACTTTCTTTACCACAGGGGTACCACTAGCAAGTTTCTTTGGGCCCATGGCAGCTTATTTCACAGTCCCACAAGCACTAAACATAATGAAATAATCATAAAATGCATGAATGAGAGCGCAGGTTAGTGTTCACTCGAGCATAAACAAAGCTAGACTGCTCACGGCGCCTGCGCAGGGACGCAGACAGAGTGGGCAGCAGACAGGTCCCATACCCGGCGGTCCGAAAATAGGGGCACGTTCGATAATAGGGACACAGTTTGTCCGAAAAAATGGTCCTATTTTCGAAAAGTTCGATATGTGATACGTTCGATTTTTGAGGTTCCACTGTATAAAGATACACAACATATCCCTCCAAACTGCTTATATCCTAAACTCCTCCTTTAGAGTGCAGGCATTGTACTTCTCATTTCCAGGACTCAAGTCCGGCTATATAAAAATAACCAGTTTCCCTGAATCCCTTCACTAAGTATTACTCTGCTCACACTCCAACAGTGTGTCAGGTCCCAAATACCATTCGTCTCCATTCACTCCTATCGAACACGCTCATGCACGCCTGCTGGAAGTCCAAGCCCCTCGCCCACAAAACCTCCCTTACCCTTTCCTTCCAACCTTTTCGAGGACGACCCCTACCCCACCTTCCTTCCCCTACAGATTTATACGCTCTCCATGTCATTCTACTTTGCTCCATTCTCTCTAAATGACCAAACCACCTCAACAACCCCTCTTCAGCCCTCTGACTAATACTTTTATTAACTCCACACCTTCTCCTAATTTCCACACTCCAAATTTTCTGCATAATATTTACACCACACATTGCTCTTAGACAGGACATCTCCACTGCCTCCAACCGCCTCCTCGCTGCTGCATTCACAACCCAAGCTTCACACCCATATAAGAGTGTTGGTACTACTATACTTTCATACATTCCCTTCTTTGGCTCCATAGATAAAGTTTTTTGTCTCCACATTTACCTCAACGCACCACTCACCTTTTTTCCCCTCATCAGTTCTATGATTAACCTCATCCTTCATAAATCCATCCGCTGACACGTCAACTCCCAAGTATCTGAAAACATTCACTTCTTCCATACTCCTCCTCATGTCTTATAGTAATGTAAACATTGTGATTACTCTGGTCATTAATATCTTTTTTTACTTTGCAAAAAAAATTTTTTGCATTTCTTTTTAACTTCATCATAAGTGTTATCTATATGCAGTTGTTTTTTGTAATTTATCCTGCCTTGCACATACAGTATGACCCTGTATCCACATGGGATACATTCCAAGACCTGTTGTAGATACCTGAAACCGAGGATAGTGGTGAACCCTATAAAGTGGACCCTCGACTAACGCTATTAATCCGTTCCTGAGAGCTCATCATTAGTCAAAATTATCGTTAGTCAAGCTAATTTTCCCCATAAGAAATAATGGAAATCAAATTAATCCGTGCAGGACACCCCAAAGTATGAAAAAAAAATTGTTTTTACCACATGAAATATTAATTTTAATACACACAAACTGAAGAAGACATGCACAGTTACATGACACTTACCTTTATTGAAGATCTGGTGATGATTGATGGGAGGGGAGGAGGAGAGAGTGTTGATGGTCTTAGTGTTTTCTTGCCCACAATAGTAGCGATGGTTGATTGGGGTTTTGTGTACAACCTGGCCAGCTCGGAGACACACACTCCACTTTCATACTTAGCAATGATCTCTTTCTTCATATCCATAGTAATTCTCACCCTTTTTGCTGTAGGGTTGGCACTAGAAGCTTTCTTGGGGCCCATGGTGACTTATTTTGCAGGTGCAATCACTACAAACGCTGTGATAATATGAAATGTTCCGATTGTATGTTTGGATGGGACTGTGGTGGCTGCCTGGCTTGTAAACACTGGCACCCACGGGACAAGTGAGGTGCGCTCAGGCCAAAGTGGACGCTTCTCGAACGGAATGAATAGCGTTGGTCGGGTTTTTTAGCGCTAGTCGAGGCAAAAATTTTGCGTTAAAATGTATCGCTAGTCGGATTTAACGTTAGATGATGCCAACGTTGGTTGAGGGTCCACTGTATTTAAGTAATATTTCATTTATATACATACCTGTGATAAAAGTTTAATTGGCAAATTATGCACATTAAATTGAGAATTGGCACTTTTTCGCTGATGGGAAGCATTTCATGACTTCTCTTAGGCTCTGAAGAACTGTCATCATTACTTTTGCACTCCTGTCATTATTAAGCAAAATTAAGGGTTATTTTCGGGCCAGGGTAAACCACAGATAACTGAAACCGTGGATGCGGCGATCCTGCTGTATTTTTCTAACTGAACAAATTCTATATAATTTCACTAAAGACTTCAAAATTCATTATTCAGAATCTACAGTTATCTATATTTGATATTTTTTTTGTTTTTCTATTTTTCTTTTAACTATTAGGATAAATATATCTTAAGTATTCCTTGTCAAGCAGAGTTTGTTTAACTTTACAGGTACTGTATACTATTATATAGTATTCATATGTACCTCACCAGGCTATTCAGTATATATTTTACCCAGGTATTTATCTAGTTTATCGATAGGAATCTCCTTCGATCTCTTTGCATCAGAAGCAGATTCCAGGCTTAATATTCTCCCCTGCCTATTGTAATGTTTTTTAGTCTTTAGATTTCCCATTATTTCAGCAATTGTGTAAAAATAAGGCACAATATAATATGCAACTTAATTTTGAAATTTATTAAGTCTTTTAAATATGAACTTTTTCCAAAAAAATTTTACTAGAACATTTACTTTGAATGTTGTGTAAAGACATAATCACTACTATGATTTCCCTAATTATCTTTCATGTTTTACCATAATCGTTTAATTTACATTTTAGAAATAGTGCATAGAAGATTGATTTTTCATTTTCAAAATTTTACGCAGATGCTTGTACAGAGTATATCATGAGAAGATTAATTTTCTAGCAACAGCTCAAATTATATACAGTATATTTTAAACATGTTCAGCTTTGTGATATATTTTAGCACATTTTCTTGTGCTGTATATTGAATTTGTTAAAGAAACTTGCCATTATTACCACTCTCTTTTAGATCTTTTATATATAGTTTGTTTCCCATAATACAGAAGTGAGCTTGTGTGTTTGATCCTGAGTATTTCTTTAAATGACAACTGGGACTTACTCTTCAATCCACCCTGAACTCTCGTAAGTTGGTCACTTCCTCCTAGAGGAAATATTTCACCCCAGTACTTACATTCGCTGTATACTGTATATTTTTTTCACATGTCAGAAGTGGCTCTTTTGCTGAATAAGGCATCTCTCGAATTACTGGCATGTAACCCCCACATAATAGAGAAAGAGAACTTTACACATGTAGTGACGAAAGCAGATTGATACTCTTAAGGTAGGTGGTCTGTTGTAATGAGTTGTTTTAAGTAGATACTCAACATGGCTGTTACTTCCTTCTCAGGAATTCTGTAAATTGCAAAGTAAATAAAATTACAGATAAGCCATGTATTAATATAAAGGATAGTGTTTATATTTTTTCTCATTTACTATAATTCATTGATCTCACCTTAGTTCATTAAGCCTATTCAGTTTTCTGCTTTGAATTGAATTGCTTCATATGTATTTGCATTTGTTACAGTTTAATTTTTAAATAATTTTCCCTAACTTTCTATAAATATTTTTTCTACCACATCAGTCATATTCTTTGCAGTTTTAAAATCACAGTAACAGAACATATTAACATAGCCACCATCCATGTTGGAAGTGATATAGTCTACTAGATTTGTCTTGCAGATGTTTACATGAATCTTCTTTCCCATATCAGGTTTTATTTCAGTGCTCCTAAACTGTGAGGACAATGTGGAAAGAAACATACCTCTGTTAACATATGGGTTTTGATGATGGTATAGATTTAGAGAAAATCGTCCAAAATCTGTTGTGCTTTCTAGTTACAAACTTTTTTACAATAAAGAAATTCATACAGTATAACAACTGCCAGTGAGGTACAAGTTTCTTAATAAAAAATAAACAAAGCATTTTGAATAATTTTATGTACAGTATATTACAGATTTTTATGGCAAACTAAAGTGTGTATAACTACAATATTCAATTTTAGTTTGCATTATACACTAAGCAATACATATTCATTTAGTTTAAAATTCATTCCATTTTTAAAAATTATATGTATTGATATATTTGTGTGATAGATTGTTTATATTGATATTAAACTTTCATAGATAAAGCCTTGTTTTATTATTCATTTTGGCAACATTTTGGGCAAGCGTGCATGAGCGTGTTAGGAGTGAATGGAGACGAATGATACTTGGGACCTGACGATCTGTTGGAGTGTGAGCAGGGTAATATTTAGTGAAGGGATTCAGGGAAACCGGTTATTTTCATATAGTCGGACTTGAGTCCTGGAAATGGGAAGTACAATGCCTGCACTTTAAAGGAGGGGTTTGGGATATTGGCAGTTTGGAGGGATATGTTGTGTATCTTTATACGTATATGCTTCTAAACTGTTGTATTCTGAGCACCTCTGCAAAAGCAGTGATAATGTGTGAGTGTGGTGAAAGTGTTGAATGATGATGAAAGTATTTTCTTTTTGGGGATTTTCTTTCTTTTTTGGGTCACCCTGCCTCGGTGGGAGACGACCGACTTGTTAAAAAAAAAAAAAAAAAAAAAAATATTTTTTTTTTTTTTTTTTTTCAACAAGTCGGCCGTCTCCCACCGAGGCAGGGTGACCCAAAAAAGAAAGAAAATCCCCAAAAAGAAAATACTTTCATCATCATTCAACACTTTCACCACACTCGCACATTATCACTGTTTTTGCAGAGGTGCTCAGAATACAACAGTCTAGAAGCATAAACATATAAAGATACACAACATATCCCTCCAAACTGCCAATATCCCAAACCCCTCCTTTAAAGTGCAGGCATTGTACTTCCCATTTCCAGGACTCAAGTCCGACTATATGAAAATAACCGGTTTCCCTGAATCCCTTCACTAAATATTACCCTGCTCACACTCCAACAGATCGTCAGGTCCCAAGTACCATTCGTCTCCATTCACTCCTATCTAACACGCTCACGCACGCTTGCTGGAAGTCCAAGCCCCTTACCCACAAAACCTCCTTTACCCCCTCTCTCCAACCCTTTCGAGGACGACCCCTACCCCGCCTTCCTTCTCCTATAGATTTATATGCTTTCCATGTCATTCTACTGTGATCCATTCTCTCTAAATGACCAAACCACCTCAACAACCCCTCTTCTGCCCTCTGACTAATACTTTTATTAACTCCACACCTTCTCCTAATTTCCACACTCCGAATTTTCTGCATAATATTTACACCACACATTGCCCTTAAACAGGACATCTCCGCTGCCTCCAACCGTCTCCTCGCTGCTGCATTTACCACCCAAGCTTCACACCCATATAAGAGTGTTGGTACTACTATACTTTCATACATTCCCTTCTTTGCCTCCATAGATAACGTTTTTTGACTCCACATATACCTCAACGCACCACTCACCTTTTTTCCCTCATCAATTCTATGATTAACCTCATCCTTCATAAATCCATCCGCCGACACGTCAACTCCCAAGTATCTGAAAACATTCACTTCTTCCATACTCCTCCTCCCCAATTTGATATCCAATTTTTCTTTATCTAAATCATTTGACACCCTCATCACCTTACTCTTTTCTATGTTCACTTTCAACTTTCTACCTTTACACACATTCCCAAACTCATCCACTAACCTTTGCAATTTTTCTTTAGAATCTCCCATAAGCACAGTATCATCAGCAAAAAGTAACTGTGTCAATTCCCATTTTGAATTTGATTCCCCATAATTTAATCCCACCCCTCTCCCAAACACCCTAGCATTAAAAAAAAAAAAAAAAAAAATATATATATATATATATGCGTGTGTGTGCATGCTTGCTTCTTTGAGCTCTCATGTTTGTACTCACCTATTTGTGGTTGCAGGGGTTGATTCTTAGATTGTGGCCCTGCTTCTTAACTTGTCACACTTCAGAGTATGTATTCCCTGTTAGCCTCATGGGTCCTTTTATAACTGCTTTTAAAACTATGTATGTAGCCTGCCTCCACCACTTCCTCGCCTAGATCATTCCACTTCCCAACTACTCTGAGAGTGAAGAAATACTCCCTTACATCCCTGTGGCTCATCTGTGCCTTAACTTCCAATGGTGTTCCCAAGTTCCTGTTTATCACCTCTCAAACAGTCTATCCCTGTCTACCTTGTCAATTCCTCTGAGTATTTTACATGTTATCATGTCTCCCAGGTTCATCTGTACTCCAGTGTCAATAGGTCCAATTCCATGAGCCTCTCCTCGCAGCTCACATCCTTTAGCTCAAGTTCAAGTCTTATTGCATACTTATGCACTTTCTCCAGTTTCTTAACGTGCTTTTTCAGGTTCAGGTTCCATACTTTTGCAGCATGCTCTATGATGAGCCTAACTTATAACTGTTGAAATTTTGAAGACTACTATTAGATTTGCCAGACGAGCATTGGCTACAGAGGTTATTTGGATGATGTGAGCCTCTGGTGTTATATCAGGCACTATGCTCACCCCTAGGTCTTTCTGTTTTGAGCAAAATCTGTGGTCTTGGCTCCCCTAGTTTATACCCATTTCTGGTCTTGCTCCTTCCCCAGTCTTCATTACCTTGCATTTACTGGGGTCGAATTCAGGCAATTTCTCCAGTTCCTTTTTGAGCTTTTCCTTGGCCTCATCTTTGTTTATTCTCATTAGTTTTACATCAGTACCCTTGTAGGTTTAGTGCTTCTTTTTGATTACAGTAATTTACATAAGTTAACAGATATATCTGAATCAATCCCATCTGTAATGTTATGTAAACCAGAAACAATACCAGTCGTTGAGGAATCTTACTACTCTTCCCCATTTTGATATCTCTTTCCTGACAATCACTCGTTTTGCTTCCTTCTAAAATGCTCTTTGATCCACTGGACTACTTTCCCTGTTATTCCTACTTGAATCTCAAGTTTTTGGCACAGCCACTTATGGGGTGCAGCATTAAATGCCTTGCTGTCTTAAAAAAAATGCAATCCACTCGACCCTTTTCTTGTCACATGTTACTTTGTCATGCAACTCCAACAAGTTAGTAAACAAGATTTGTCATCCCTAAATCCACATCGGTTATTGTTTACAAAAACACTTCTCCAAGTGTTCTTTCTACTACTGTCCTCCTGATAAATTTCTCCATTACCTTGCAAGGTATACATGTTAGAGAGATGGTTTAACACCTGTCTGTCCCTTTAAATTTAGAGACTACATTTGCTGTCTTCCAGGTCTCTGGTAACTGTCCAATATCATAGTGGTTTAGACTGCTTCTGCTCCCTCTTGCAGAATCCATGGTGAAACATTGTCAAGTTCCATTGCCAATGGAAATAAATCACTTTGACTTTTTTGGGTTATCCTATTTAATCTACACATGCTGCTATGTATGATAATTTATATAACTATATATGTGTACCTGTATCCGAATAAACTTAATTATTGGTGTATCCAGCTCTAAACGTTTCTTTACCTCTTCCCTTCTTGTGTAGTTGCCATCCAGTACTCATGTGTGTATTCACTACTATGTATGTCTTCACTGTGCTATATGTGTTTTCTATATTTTTGTGTGTGTTTTCACTGTGATGCATGTATTGAGGTGTGTTAAGCCTGTATTCACCATGTAGTCAGTGTATTCACCATGTGTGCCTATATTCACCATTATTTTATTCTTTTTTATTAACACATCGGCCGATTCCCAAAAAGGCAGGGTGGCCCGAAAAAGAAAAACTTTCATCATCATTCACTCCATCACTGTCTTGCCAGAGGGGTGCTTTACACTACAGTTATAAAACTGCAACATTAACACCCCTCCTTGAAAGTGTAGACACTGTACTTCCCATCTCCAGGACTCAAGTCCGGCCTGCATATACAGTGGAACCTCAAAAATCGAATGTATCACATCGAACATTTCGAAAATAAGACCATTTTTACGGACAAACTGTGTCCCTATTATCGAACGCGCCCCTATTTTCGGACCACCAGGTACGGGACCTGTCCGCTGGCCCGCTCTGTCGGCATCCCCGCGCAGGCGCCGTGAGCAGTCTAGCTTTGTTTATGCTTGAGTGAACACTAACCTGCGATCTCATTCACACATTTTACGATTATTTAATTGTGTTTAGTGCTTGTGGGGCTGTGAAATAAGCTGCCATGGGCCCAAAGAAATTTGCTAGCGGTACCCCTGTGGTAAAGAAAGTGAGAAACACCATAGATGTGACAGAAACAGACGATTGTGGACAGTTATTTTGTGAGACAGAAACAGACGACTGTGGAGTTTTGCAAGACAGAAACAGACGACTGTGAAGTTATTTTGTGAGACACAGACGATTGTGGACAGTTATTTTGTGAGACAGAAACAGACGACTGTGGATAGTTATTTTGTGAGACAGAAACAGAGGACTGTAGACAGTTATTTTGTGAGACTGGGGTCCAATGACTCTCAAGCTGGTCCTAGTGGCATTAAAATACAGAGAAGGGAAGCAACCCCAGAGAGGGCTTTGATACCGGAAGTCCTCATGGAGGGCGATTCTCCTTCCAAACAATAACCCCAACTCCCTCTCTCCACCTCCCTATCTTCCAGATGCCATCACCAATCTTCAATAAAGGTAAGTAAAAATGTTATTTTATATTACTATACATAATTAAAGATTATAGCATTTGTTGTGTGTATGTAAAACTGTAATTAATCTCTATAAAATGTTTTTTTTTTTTTTGTGAATATTTTTGGGTTTCTGGAACGGATTAACTGTATTTCCATTATTTCTTATGGGAAATATTGCTTCGAATTTCAGACTTTTCGAATTTAGAACTAGCTCCTGGAACGGATTAAGTTCGATTTTTGAGGTTCCACTGTATTTACCGTGTGCCTGTATTCACCTTATTTGCATGTATTCAACAATATGTGTATGTATTCACTATGTGTGAGTATATTCAGAGTTGTGCGCATGTATTCATGTGCAGTTGTATTCCTGTGTACTCGTCTAGTTGTGGTTGCAGGGGTCGACTCTCAGGTCCTGGCCCCACCTCTTCACTGGTTGCTACTAGGTCACACTACCTGCTCCATGAGCTTTATCATACCTCATCTTAAAGCTATGTATGAATCATGCCTCCACTGCATCACTTCCCAGACTATTCCACTTCCTGACAACTCTGTGATTGAAGAAATACTACCTAACATCCCTGTAATTCATCTGAGTCTTCAACTTCCAATTGTGACCCCTTGTTGCTGTGTCCCATCTCTGGAACATCCACCTTGTCAATTCCTCTCAGTATTTTATATGTCGTTATTATATACCCCCTATCTCTCCTGTCCTCCAGTGTCATCAGGTCGATTTCCTTTAATCTCTACTCGTATGAGAGGTTGTACGGAGTCCTGAACGATTCCTTATTGAGATGTCAGAATGCTATTTTTAGGTTTGCTAGGCGCCCATATGCTGCACCAGCTGTTTGGTTAATGTGCACCTCAGGAGATATGCCTGGGGTTATGCCCATCCCAAGATCCTTTTCCTCGAGTGAGGTTTGTAGTCTCTGGCCCCCTAGACTGTACTCCGTCTGCGGTCTTCTTTCCCCTTCCCAAATCTTCATGACTTTGCACTTGGTGGGGTTGAACTCTAGGAGCCAGTTTCTGGACCAGGCCTGCAGCCTGTCCAGAGTGTGTGTGTGTGTGCGTGTGTGTGTGTCTGAATGTATGTATTCACTATGCTTAAGTGTAATGAAAAATTTGTGTACATTTTATCACCTTTTGTGCTTGTATTAACCATGTATGAGTGCATGTCTCCACTGTTCGGGAAATACTGAGTTTTTGTACGAAGGCAAAATTTGTTATTTACTTTTTCCTTTTAAATAAATGCCTGTTTATCTTTTGAAAGTTATTTTTGAACTCTCGAGCACGTTTACCCGTCAGGAGGAAGTGCTTATGCTGGAGGTGCTGGATAACCAGTGCGAGTTTAGCACTTGTACCCTGTATACTGTAATGTTTTATGTATCCAGTAATTGATTCACACTACATCCTCATTGATTATTTTTCAGCTGCAAATCATTCTATTTGTATCGTATTTTATGCATGGAGGAAGTGCTAAACCTGCAGAGCTCATACAGCGCCCTGAAGGAGAGGAAAGAATGGGAGGCAGGCAAGTTTGAACCGATGAAAGGATAGGTTCAGTTCCGTCGATGAACAACCCCCTCACCGGCGTCCAGGTACCTCCCTTGCTGGGATTGTCTGTCCCTCTGTGTCCCTCTACATATATTTTATCTGCATATCTTAGACCTGTAGTCTCCTAACTTGGACTAAACCTGAATGTTTCCTATTCCTCCAGGCCTGACTCCCTATTGGTTTTGCGTCCCCATGAATGCAAGTCATATATATATATATATATATATATATATATATATATATATATATATATATATATATAATATGTGTGTGTGTGTGTGTGGAAATTAGGAAAAGGTGTGGAGTTAATAAAAGTATTAGTCAGAGGGCAGAAGAGTGGTTGTTGAGGTGGTTTGGTCATTTAGAGAGAATGGATCAAAGTAGAATGACATGGAAAGCATATAAACCTATAGGGGAAGGAAGGCGAGGTAGGGGTCGTCCTCGAAAGGGTTGGAGAGAGGGGGTAAAGGAGGTTTTGTGGGCAAGGGGCTTGGACTTCCAGCAAGCGTGCGTGAGCGTGTTAGATAGGAGTGAATGAAGACGAATGGTACTTGGGACATGACGATCTGTTGGAGTGTGAGCAGGGTAATATTTAGTGAAGGGATTCAGGGAAACCGGTTATTTTCATATAGTCTGACTTGAGTCCTGGAAATGGGAAGTACAATGCCTGCACTTTAAAGGAGGGGTTTGGGATATTGGCAGTTTGGAGGGATATGTTGTGTATCTTTATACGTATATGCTTCTAAACTGTTGTATTCTGAGCACCTCTGCAAAAACAGTGATTATGTGTGAGTGTGGTGAAAGTGTTGAATGATGAAAGCATTTTCTTTTTGGGGATTTTCTTTCTTTTTTGGGTCACCCTGCCTCAGTGGGAGACGGCCGACTTGTTGAAATATATATATATATATATATATATATATATATATATATATATATATATATATATATATATAATATATATATATATATATATATATATATATATATATATATATATATATATATATATATATATATATATATATATATATATATATATATATATATATATATATATATATATATATATATATATATATATATATATATATATATATATATATATAATGTATGTATATGTATGTCTGGCTATATCAGCCTATCTATTGAAATATATACATTTGCATTGTCTATTATGTATATATATTTCCACTTGTGTTACGTCAAGGTGAGCGACCACTATGGAAATAAGGAATGTTAGGGATATCCTAGACCAATTATACATCATTTTTTTTATAATAACCCTTCAAGGAGTGATAGATGCCCTGATGCTGGTAAAGGAGTCTTGATCCGAGGAATTAGAGCTGCTCTCCTTTTCTTCAGATAAAACCTGATTACCTCCCATTCCCCTGGAGGATGTAAGAGTCCTCCGGCGCTTTCTCACCCCCCTAAGACTTATGCGTTTTTCTACGATTTTTAATATGGTTCTTACGGGTTTAGTGCTCCTTCCTGATTATATGATATCTAAGTGTTTCCCCGTAATTAAAATATAATTACTACAGTTTTAACGCGAATACATAGTAAAGGTATAACTGGTAATCTTGGTATGCATATTATCAGAATCTCGGTAGTTATTTACTGTTAACCTAGTATTATAACAAATGTTAACTTACTCAGACCTGTATGACCCTTATGGGTTTAGCGCTTACATATGATTATAATACTAATAACTTAGTATTATGTAAAGTAAAAGGACACAAGTGCAACTAATGTGACATTTTATTGTGGCAACGTTTCGCTCTCCAGGAGCTCCTGGAGAGCGAAACGTTGCCACAATAAAATGTCACATTAGTTGCACTTGTGTCCTTTTACTTTACGTATTGTCGGTAATTCTACCAACATTATTACAACTTAGTATTATAACGAGGATCATAATGGAAATGTCTAGTACCTTTTTTTTGGGGGGAGGGGGTTTCCTAGGTACTTTACACTGTGTGATAATTGTACTTATGTAGACTTGACACTAAATAAACTTATTTACAAATGTATGTTAATGTAATAATGTAAGAAATGTATCTCTTTTGGGGAATAATATCAGTATTGTGTGTACAAGTGTGATCTGTAGCCAGAAACGAAGTGATAATTTCTAGCAATACTTCGAGGCTGGATAATTCAACACTTTACCATGAATGCAATTTTAATTTGAGGCTCAATATTTCGAAAAAAGCCATGGAATAATGTTGAGTAACTAGTTAACATTGCGGAGGAGTGTTTAAAGTGAGTGGTGGTGCGGCTGATGGCTCCACTCGGTCCATAGTGACGGCGACGGTCCACCCTCAGTAGAGACAACTCTCTGATGCAGTATACACGCTCTGTGCAACCTCCAGTGTAGGCGTGGTTGTTTATTCTCGCTCTCTCTCTCTCTCTCCCCCCTTCTGTCTCTTCCTCTCTCTCTACGGGAAATGTCAGTGCACTCCGGACTGCTGATGGTAGTTGGTGAGTACTGTAAACGGCCTGCTTATTTCTATATGCCAGTGCCACTTGGTGGAGTACATATGTTGTATTGGTTTCTCCTAGGGGAGGACATGCGATTTCTGGGTAGTGGGGATTTGAGAAATTTGTAGTTATATTTCAAACTCGCCTGTATAACGCTATTAATGGAGGGTGCAGCCGTGGTATTCAATCACGGACGTGGTGTGGGAGAGGAGGTAATGAGTTGAGCAGCAACCACGGTCCGTGGCTTGCATGGAGATCCTAAAACGCTAATATTAAATACCATCAAGATGGGTACAGCAGGCGGCGCAGGCAGCCACCTCCGTCCCTGCACCTCCAGCTTATTCTGCTTCATGGTACCACCAGAGACATGGTACCATGCCTACAGTGCCACTGTAGTTGTCCGTTCGTCACAGGGGTTAAGCTGCTGCAGTTCTCACAGTGCCACGCTAACATGCAGTGACTGGTCCAGTGCCACTACCAAGGTCAACACTTCAACATTACCATAGTCCACGGTGCCGCTACCATGAACCGCAGCGCCACTGATGTTCCACAGTGCCACCACCATGAGCTGCAGTGCCATATGACCATGGTCCACGGTGTCGCTACGGTAGATGCAGTGCCCCACTATGGTCCAGTGCCACTACCATGGGCCACAGTGCCACTGATAATGCCACACTACCTTGGTCCAGTGACTGCGATAGCTACAGTGCCACACTACCATAGTTCACAGTGCCACTACGATAGATGCAGTGCCACTACCATGGTCAACAGTGCCACCACGATAGATGTACTTTCACTACCATGGTCCACAATGCCACTACGATAGATGCACTGCCACATTACCATGGTTCACAGTGACTGCCATAATCAAGTGGCATTACCATGGCCCAGAGTGCCATGTATTTTCCAGTCATTACAGTGTTAAACTGTTGCAGCCAGTGTCATTACCATGGTCCTTAATACCACTTCCCTGGTCCACTAGTTCAATTGTCACTACCATAGTCCACAGTGCTACATTGCCATAACCCTCAGTGCCACTACAATAGTCCAGTGCCACATTACCATGTCCCACAGTGCCGCTAACATGGTCCAGTGTCACTACAATAGTTTACAGTGCCAGAACCATGGTCTGCAGTGTGCCACCATCGTGGTTCAGTACCTCGCAGCCACGGGCCACTCGTGCCACCATAGTAAACAGTGCTGCATGTCTACAGAGCCACTACCATTGGCCACAGTGGCATATCCATGGTCTAGTCACTACTGTGGACTACTGTCAGTCCAGTGCCACAAGTTTACAGTGTTACTGGCTAGCTAGCTAGCTAGTGTTACTATTATAGTCCACAGTGCCACTACCAATTCATAGTGTTTCTACCATACCCCACTGCCACTACCATGGCCCTCTGCCCCATTACGATAGTCCAGTCACGTGCCGCACTACCATGCCCCCACTCAGGTGCCATTCTACCATGCCCGGCCCCCATAATGTCATTGAGGGGCTCTTGATCCAAGAAACTGTGCTTATCCTCTTTCACTTTTAATCGAATCTGATTGCCTCCTATTCGCCATATGACTCCTTCAGGTTTAGGTGTTCCCCTGATTAAAATAAAACCATGTCCAGTCGTTAGTTTCACGATAATGATCCACAGCGCCACACTAATGTGATCATAGTAGCCAGTGTCACACTCATATATCCCAGAGCACTATGTTCCCAGTATTCGGTCGTCAGTGTCTGTGTCATAGTTCACAATGCCAATACAATTTTATAGCCACCAGTGTCATGCTTCCGTGACCCATTCGGTTCCACACTACCTTATCTCATAACTACCAGTGATACGCAGACAGCGCCTGGGTAGGTTGTGGACATCAGAATGACTAGAATATTAATTTTGTGAGCATTAAATCACATTGTGTACCAGGTTAGATAAAATTCCCAGAAGCTGCTCGTGGAAGGTATTGATGGCGCTTCAATAAGTGTCAGTATTTTTTTTTTACGTTCATTTAGAAATCTTCCTGTGGATGTATTGCCTCTTTCGTTAAGATGAACTTGAGGAAAATCTGCAAATGGTTTTGCAATAAGTATATTAAACAAACTCATTAAAGTTGGTGTGGCTTATTACCATCCTTGCTTTCTCTGATTTTAATAATAATAATATTACCATCCAACATTGCTGTATAAGGCAGTTAAGATTGTTAATTTGTGCTCCTCAGATAGTAAATCTCGGAACATGCGTTGGTAGATTGTCGCTAATTAAGTCAAGATTTGTATCATTTAGTTAATTGGCGCCAGCCTAACCGTAGCTTGCGATTGTAAGGCTGTATGACCCTTGTCGGTTTAGCGCTTTCTCTGATGATAATAGCGATTGTAAGGAAATTTGTTTTTGAGAGTGAGGGAGTAAAGTTTTATTACTCCCTTGTACATTTTATAAATATAATTATTATTTCATATAAGGGAGACTCAACCATATTAGCTTATTCCAGGTGCGCCCTACCTTAGTCGCCAAGGAAAGTATTTTCTCGACCCTTTGCAACCAGTTTGTCTTCATATCTAGATTTTTTACTTGAAATTTATATATTTTTTCTTCTCCGAGACCCCTCAAGGAAGGTTCCTTGATGTTGGTGAGGGGCTCTTGATTTAGGGAATTGTATCTGTGCTCCAGTTCCCCGAATTAAGCCTGAATGCCTTCCACATCCCCCCCAGGCGCTGTATAATCCTCTGGGTTTAGCGCTTCCCCCTTGATTATAATAATAATAATAATCTCCGAGAGTTGTTTTCAGCTACGCCTTTACTTTAAAATATCGATTCCTAGGAAAGAATGGGAAAAAGAGGATGTAAAGATCTGCGTTTACCCTGCGGGTAGATTAAACTTGCCATGCGAGAAAGAACCGTGAAATGAAGCACAAAATATCCACAGTGAAGAGTATTTCAAGGTTTTAAAGGTTCTAATAGGGCCTGTGAGAGGGGTCTGGGCTGCATATAAAACCATAACCTTAGAAACGAGGTCTTGCTCTATTATCTGCTTCCTTGAAGAGGAAGCTCCTTGTTATCGAAAGGATCTTGACAATAGAAATTGGAGCTACTCGCCTTCCTATGATCAAACACATGCAGCGCTGTATAGCCCTTGTGGCTTAGCGCTTCTTTTTGATTATAATAATAATATGATCAAACACGATTGCTCCCCTTCCCCAAGAGCTGTATGACCCTTACAGGTTTAGCGCTTCTCACCGAATATAATCTCAGCAGCTGTTACTAATTCACTTGTAAAGAGTCTGATGTTTTGGAATATTATTGCTAATGTATATGAGAAAGTGAAGTATAGGCATGATTTGTAGGTGTTATTTTCTAATATCCAGGGTTTATTTACTCTATATTTAATTATTTTAGCATGACTTGTGTGTCAACTCTTCTGAGGGGGGAGGGGAGGGTGTTATGATGCTATGATGCTTGCGAAAGGCATGTGAGCCAAGGGATTTGAGCTACCTTTCTCTTCCTGAGATCAAATCTGATTACCCCGTACCCTTTCCATTCCCTAGGTTATATATAACCCTTACGGGGTTTGCACTTCCAGTGCTTATAAAAGTAGTGTCAAAAAGTCCTACGAGAATTTAAAATTCATAATTAGTGTTGGCGATAATGTTGAGTTGGGGAGAGTTAGTTTTAATTATATGCGAGAGAACATCAGTATCCTTCCCCACCGCTGCTTCCCCATCACTCACCGCCCACAACCACCCACAAGTTCTGTCAAGCACCTTATTAACTACTGGGAACGCTTGGAAGCACTTGACTTGTACTCGTTGGAACGCAGGAGGGAGAGATATATAATCTACACTTGGAAAATCCTGGAAGGAATGGTCCCAAATCTGCACACAGAAATCACTTCCTACTAAAGTAAAAGACTGCAAAATGCCCCCAATTAAAAGTAGGGGCGCCATTGGTACACGAAGGGAAAACATAAGTGTCCGGGGCCCAAGACTGTTCAACAGCTTCCCATCAAGCATTAGGGGAATTGCCAATAAACCCCTGGCTGCCTTCAAGAGAGAGCTGGACAGATACCTAAAGTCAATGCCGGATCAGCTGGGCTGTGGCTCGTACGTTGGACTGCGTGCGGCCAGCAGTAACAGCCTAGTTGATCAGGCCCTGATCCATCGGGAGACCTGGTCATGGACCGGGCCGCGGGGGAGTTGATCCCCGGAATAACCTCCAGGTAACTTCCCTCTCCCCCACAAGCCACCGACCAGGTTTGAGTGGTTTGTGCCTAGGGGTTAGGACCCTCAACCTCTTCCCTGGTAGGGGTTCCCATCTTTCCATGGGTGCTTGCCTGAATAAGAACCCAGCATAACTTTTGGCATAAATGATGGGGAGATGTACCTTTTCGCTTAAATTTGACAGCCGATGACAAGGAATGAATTTATGAATATGATATGCGGTATGTCTACCTGCCTACCTGGAGGTTACCTGGAGGTTATTCCGGGGATCAACGCCCCCGCGGCCCGGTCCACGACCAGGCCTCCCGATGGATCAGGGCCTGATCAACTAGGCTGTTACTGCTGGCCGCACGCAGTCCAACGTACGAGCCACAGCCCGGCTGATCCGGCACTGACTTTAGGTATCTGTCCAGCTCTCTCTTGAAGGCAGCCAGGGGCTTATTGGCAATTCCCCTAATGCTTGATGGGAGGCTGTTGAACAGTTTTGGGCCCCGGACACTTATGGTGTTTTCCCTTAGTGTATCAGTGGCGCCCCTACTTTTTATTGGGGACATTTTGCATCGCCTGCCCAGTCTTTTACTTTCGTAGGGAGTGATTTGTGTGTGCAGATTTGGGACCATTCCTTCCAAGATTTTCCAAGTGTAGATTATGATATATCTCTCCCTCCTGCGTTCCAACGAGTACAAGTCAAGTGCTTCCAAGCGTTCCCAGTAGTTAAGGTGCTTGACAGAACTTATACGTGCAGTAAAGGATCTCAGTACACTCTCTAGATCTGCGATTTCACCTGCTTTGAATGGAGATGTTAATGTACAGCAGTATTCCAGCCTAGAGAGAACAAGTGATTTGAAATGGATCATCATTGGTTTGGCATCTCTCGTTTTGAAAGTTCTCATTATCCATCCTATCATTTTCTTTGCACGTGCGATCGTGGCACTGTTGTGATCCTTGAAAGTGAGATCCTCAGACATTACTACTCCCAGGTCCCTTACATTATTTTTCCGCTCTATTGTATGGCCGGAGTCAGTAGTATACTCTGTTCTAGTTATTATCTCCTCCAGTTTTCCATAACGGAGTAGTTGGAATTTGTCCTCATTGAACATCATATTGTTTACCGTTGCCCACTGGAAAACTTTGTTTATATCTTCTTGGAGGGCATTCCGGGGATCAACGCCCCCGTGGCCCAGTCCACGACCAGGCCTCCCGGTGGATCAGAGCCTGATCAACGAGGTTGTTACTGCTGGCCGCACTTAATCCAACGTACGAATCACAGCCCGGCTGATACGGCACCGACTTTAGGTATCTGTCCAGCTCCCTATGTGGAAAATAGGCTTCGAGTAGTTTTACTTTGTGATTAAGAATTGTGTAATGCGATTGAATAGGACACCGCAGTAACAAGTTGATAGTGTAAATTTGGTCATGATAGTAACGGAATATGTTTAAATAAAGCGATCAGTAACCAAACGGTTTTAGTGTTTTGTAAATAAATAGCCTTCCGGGGCCCCGTCCACCTCTCCGGGTGCCTCCAGCGCTTCCCCTCTCCGGGGCTCTACCACTTTTCCTCTCCCGGGCTCCACCATTTCCCCGCCCCCGGGGTTCCACGGCTTCCCCTCTCCGGGGCTCCTCCACTGCTTCCCTCTGCGAGACCCTCCACCGCTTTCCCTCTTCGGGGTTCTTCCACCGCTTCCCCTCTCCGGGACTCCACCGCTTCCCCTCTTCCCACTACCACTCCCTCGCTTCCCTCTCCACCGCTTCCCCTCTTCCCTCTACCACTCCCTCGCTTCCCTCTCCACCGCTCCCCCTCAACTCCACCTCCCCCTTTTCCTTCTCCGGACACCCTCCACCTCTCTGGCCCCCCTCTACTTCTCCGGCCCCCTTCCACCTCCCCGGCCCCCCTCCACCTCCCTGGCCCCCCTCCACCTCCCTGGCCCCCTTCCTACTCTGCAGCCCCCTCCACCTCTCTGGCCTCCTCAATTCTCCGCCCCTCTCCTACCCTGCGCCTCCACCTCTTTCGGCTTTTCACTCTTCCCACTCCATTAGTCCTTCACCTCCCGGCCCTACAACCACTCTTTCCGCCCTGTACTCTCGCATCCCTTCACTCTTCCCCTTCGCATACCTCTACTCTCCTAGCCAACCCCCTTCGTGGAAGTTAAGTTTGAACTGAGCATCCCTCTTTCCACTTAATAACTATACTCCTGGAAGATATTAGCTCCGGTAGTCAAGAAATCACAGATACCCAGGGCTTTGAGAGCTCTTGGATCAGGCACTGTCCCGTGGCCTAGTAGGCAACACTCTCGCCTCACACACTGAGTGTCATAAGAACATAAGAAAGGAGGAACACTGCAGCAGGCCTGTTGGCCCATACTAGGCAGGTCCTTTACAATTCATCCCACTAACAAACATTTGACCAACCCAATTTTCAATGCCACCCAAGAAACAAGCTCCGATGTGCAAGTCCCACTCAAATCCAACCCCTCCCACTCATGTACTTATCCAACCTAAATTTGAAACTCCCCAAAGTCCTAGCCTCAATAACCCAACTAGGTAGACTGTTCCACTCATCAACTACCCTATTTCCAAACCAATACTTTCCTATGTCCTTTCTAAATCTAAACTTATCTAATTTAAATCCATTACTGCGGGTTCTCTCTTGGAGATATATCCTCAAGACCTTGTTAATATCCCCTTTATTAATACCTATCTTCCACTTATACACTTCGATCAGGTCTCCCCTCATTCTTCGTCTAACAAGTGAATGTAACTTAAGAGTCTTCAATCTTTCTTCATAAGGAAGATTTCTAATGCTATGTATTAATTTAGTCATCCTACGCTGAATGTTTTCTAACGAATTTATGTCCATTCTGTAATATGGGGACCAGAATTGAGCTGCATAATCTAGGTGAGGCCTTACTAATGATGTATAAAGCTGCAGTATGACCTCTGGACTTCTGTTGCTTACACTTCTTGATATAAATCCCAGTAATCTATTTGCCTTATTACGTACGCTTAGGCATTGCTGTCTTGGTTTAAGGTTGCTGCTTACCATAACCCCCAAGTCCTTTTCGCAATCTGTATGGCTAAGTTCTACATTATTTAACTTATAAGTGCTAGGGTTATGGACACTCCCGAGCTTCAGAACCTTGCATTTATCTACATTGAACTGCATCTGCCACTTTTCTGACCAAGAGTAGAGTTTGTCTAAATCCTCCTGAAGTTCCCTAACATCTACGTTTGAATCAATTATCCTACCTATCTTCGTGTCATCGGCGAATTTGCTCATATCACTAGTAATTCCTTCATCAAGATCATTGATATATATTATAAACAACAACGGGCCCAAGACTGATCCCTGTGGAACGCCACTTGTTACTGATCCCCACTCGGATTTAACCCCATTTATGGACACACTCTGCTTCCTGTCTGTGAGCCATGATTCGATCCACGAGAGCACTCTTCCCCCAATGCCATGGGCTGCTACTTTCTTCAACAGTCTTTGGTGCGGAACTCTATCAAATGCCTTACTAAAATCTAAGTAAATAATATCAAATTATTTATCGTGGTCAACAGCCTCAAAAGCTTTACTGAAGAAAGTTAATAAATTAGTTAGACAAGACCGGCCTCTTGTGAATCCATGCTGAGTATCATTAATCAAGCTATGCTTATCGAGATGGCTTCTTATAATTTGAGCTATAATTGACTCTAGTAATTTGCCTACAATTGAGGTCAGGCTTATTGGGCGGTAATTTGATGGTAACGACTTGTCCCCTGTTTTAAAAAATAGGAATTACATTAGCCATCTTCCACATATCAGACACTACACCTGTTTGAAGAGATAAATTAAAAATATTAGTTAATGGTTCACAGACTTCCATTTTGCATTCCTTTAGAACCCTTGAAAAAATCTCATCAGGACCCGGTGACTTATTTTGCTTCAGTTGGTCTATCTGTTTCACAACCATTTCACTAGTGACTGTGATGTTACATAATTTATCTTCTTCTGGCCCACTATAAAAATTAATTACCGGAATATTATTAGTGTCTTCCTGTGTAAAAACCGAGAGAAAATAATTATTTAAAATCGAGCACATTTCATTCTCTTTGTCAGTAAGATGCCCATAGTTATTTTTAAGGGGACCTATCTTATCTCTGACTTTTGTTCTATATACCTGGAAAAAACTTTTTGGGTTAGTTTTAGAATCCCTAGCAACTTTAATTTCATAGTCGCTTTTAGCTTTTCTTATCCCCTTTTTAATGTCCCTCTTAATGTCAATATACTGATTCATAAGATGACCCTCGCCTCTTTTGATACGCCTATAAATTCCTTTCTTATGCCCTAGTAGATATTTCAGCCTATTTTTTCATCCATTTTGGGTCATTTCTATTTGGTCTAATTTCTTTATAAGGGATAAACGTTCTTTGAGCAGCATGTATTGTGTTCAGAAAACTGTCATATTGATAGCTCTCTTCGTTACCCCAGTCAACAGATAAGTGTTCTCTAAGCCCATCGTAATCTGTGTCCGTGGTTCGATTCCCGGCAAGGTTGGAAACATTGGGCGTGTTTCCTTATACCTGCTGTCCCTTGTCACCTATCAAGAAAGTAGATACCTGGGTATTAGTCGATTGGTGTGGGTCGCATCCTGGAGGACAAAATTTTAGGACCCTAATGAAAAGATAGTCCTCGATGACGCACTGACTTCTCGGGTTATCCTGGGCGGCTAACCCTCGGAGATTAAAAATCCGAACAAAATCTTATCTATTTAGATCAAAAAGCTGTGTACAAGGTAGCATAAAACGTACACTAGATTGTGAAATGGTGAATGCCAAAATCAGGCTGGGATACCGACGCCACGTTAGATGAACGTAATTTCCACGATTGAACTTTCAAGCAGTTTTCAGCTCATCCTCCAAATAAAATTTAATGTTACTCTAGCTTAGATATCAGATCTAGCATAACCACTCCCAGGTCTCTCACATTAGTCTTACGCTCTATTGAATGATTCGAGTGTGTTTTATACTCCTTTCCAGCTAGCTTTTGTCCTTATTAACTCAATGTCGCAACATTACACTGCGGATATATCCAGTTTTACTTAAAAATTTAGATTTTTTTCCTCTTTTTTTTTTTTCCCCTTTCTCAACCTACCTTTAATCTGTCCTGAGTACCAGCTGCTCTTCCGCTTCCTTTTCCACCTCATACCCATTATCGGCCTCCTCTCCTATTCTTTCTTAACTCCCAGGCCCTCCAGGGAGGTTTCTTGACACCGGTGATAAGCTCTTGATCCAAGGAATTGGATCTGCCCTGTCCTTGGATCGATCCAGAATGTTCCCATTCCCCCAGCTCTGTATTATAACCCACACCAGTATTTCTCCCTAACCCTCTCCACATTTCAGCTTTTCCCTCTCCGTCCAAGTATCCCTCTATTCCATCACTATTTTTCCCTCTCCCTTCACATACCCCTATCATTTTCCCCCCTTCGGTACTCCACCATAACCCTTCCCCCCTTCAGGCTACAACCCATCCACAACCTACAATCCCTCCACAGCCTACAATCCCCCCACAGCCTACAATCCCCCCACAGCCTACAATCCCCCCACAGCCTACAAACTCCCCACAGCCCAGAACCTACCCACAGCTTACAACCTCACCACAACCCTTCCCATCCCACAGCCCTTCACGTGCCACAACCCTTCACATCCCGCAGCCCTTCACATCGTGCAACCCTTCACATCCCTCAACGCTTTAATCCCACCACCATCACTCCAACATCCCCCGACACCCCAAGAGAACACCCCACCCCTAGCCTCTTGACTAGATTATACCCGTGCATTGTTTTGTCTGAACAGGAGACTTGCCAAAACCACTCCTTCTGGCCTATAAAAGGTAAACATGCAGACAACTCTTGAATAAATTCCAGGTAATTGTCCCCTGTTATGGCTCGATCTTGTCCAGACTCCTCCTTTGGAACATTTTTGAACATTTAAGGCTATATATTTAGCATGGTGTTGGCGTTGGGAGAAACCTGGCTAGATTAGTGAGCTCGTTGCTTCCTTATTAGGGCCCACAAGTTTGTGTAGGCTACTTGTGACATACCTATGATCGGATTCAAATGTTTTACTCACAGCATGGGATGATGATAACCTTCATTCCTAATTGCCTGGTCAACCAGGTTGTTGCTTTTTAGCTGTCCGGTTATGGAATTAGTGTTGCGGTTCTAACAGAGATAGTACAGTGGGATTATTTTTTCTATAGTGATTAAGTAGAAACGTGGGCTAGTTTGGTTGGTTTTGCCGAGTGTATCGAACGGAGATAAGGAGCACCAGTGCAGAGAAAGGTAAAGTGGAAATCAGTTCTTTTTCGTGGCATACAGAGTGAAGTAGGATACGAGCAGGATGTCAGTACAGCATACCTGTGGGACATGTAAAAAAATCCTTGGAAGGAAATCCAGGATCACATGCAACCTGTCCTTTTCCAAGCATCATATCTCTTGTGCAAGAATAAACACTGCCTCAAAAAATGACCTTGAACTATCAAGGTGCTTCTGGTTGTGCAATAAAGATACAGAACTTTGGGCAGGTATCAGAAAGGTACTAAGGAGGGTAATAAATAATAAAAATAAGCAAGTAAGTAGAGATGAACTCTTGGACAGTCTACCAAAGATATATGAAACATGGGAGGAAGAGATAGGAGTGAACCAAAAAATGCAGAATACCCATACCACAACAGATGACTCGAAACTATATAGTCACTCACTGAAAAATAACAGGAAATACGAACGTCAGTTAACCCAACCCCCACACATAGTACTAACCCAGACCCATCCCCCAGTCCTAGTGCTACTGCCCACAGCGCTGGTGCTGGCCCAGGCTCAGCCCCCAGCCTTAGTGCCAGTCCAGACTCTGCTAGGGACTCTACCACAGTCACTAAAACCTACCATAGCCCACATTACAGATGTAGTGGAAGGGTCTTCTTCTTATGGAGAAAGTAGTTCCCCGGAAGCAGGATGGGGTGACCCTGGCTTGGATACTGAAGATTATAGTGCAGTCCTAGAAACTGCATAAATTGAGAGCACACCTACCAAAAATTCTACCCAACCAAAAGCAAAATTGTGCAAATTCTATGTTTGGGGCATCTGTAAGCATGGAATATCAGGAAAAACAAATGGGACATGCAACTTTGAGCATCCCCAAAAAATGCCGTGACCACCTGTCTAAAGGAGTGTGTCGTTCTCTCTCCTGTAAATTCTTTCACCCAGATATGTGCCACTCATCGATTCTGCAAAAACAGTGCTAGAACACCAGCTGTCCTGCATACCATCTGAAAGGGACCCGGAGGTACATATCTCATAAGACAAACAAGAGTAGTTGCGACAACCCCACTCCAAGTGATTTTTTATTGGCAGGAAACGAAGAAAGAAAATGGAAGGAAATGATAAAAATAGTTCACCTTGGAGCCTTATTGGACTGGAGGCACAGCCAGAGGCACCCATGGCCCTCCAGAACCACAACTACTGATGCCAACAACAAAATCCCCACAACAAACACAGAATACAACCTCGTTTATATTTGCTAATATACAGGGCCTTAAGCCATCCACCAACAACAAAATACCTTTTATCAGGGGACTTCTAGAGGAGTCAAATGCGATGTATGCATCCTTCACAGAGACCCACACTAAATATCACTTTGACAACGAAATATGGATAAATGGGTACAACCTTTTTAGATACGGCAGAAAGAGGCAACAAGGGAGGGTTGGTCTGTATGTCAGAGTCGCTCATCTGTACGGAGATGCTGAACACCACAAATGATGTAGTTGAAGTTCTAACAATAAAGATCGAGAACCAAAACCTAGTCATCGTGGTTGTATATAAGCCACCAGATGCAACCTCCCAACAGTTCAAGGAACAGCTACTGAAAATTGATTACTGTCTGGAAAGCCTTCCAGCTCCATCCCCAAACATCTTACTGCTTAGTGATTTCAACCTAAGGCATACAAAATGGAAGAATGTAGCAAATAATGTTATAAGAAACAATCCCTGGAGGCAGCGCAGATGAAAGGTCACACACACATGAGCTACTAAATCTCTACGATAAACACACGCTAAATCAGCAGATAGTGGAGCCAACAACACTGGAAAACACACTTGGCCTTATTTTCATAAATAATGAGGACTTGATAAGAAACAATATCAAAAGCAACTAATTCCGATCACAAACTAATCGAAGTTCAGACTTACATGCACAGGGGTCCTGATCAGCAAGATGCACGTAGCTGTGAAGGTGTCTTCACCAAGTACAACTTCAACAAGAAGAACATCAACTGGGACCAGGTGAACCATGTCTTACATGAAACATGTTGGGAAGATATCTTAAATAACATGGATCCAAACCAATGCTTTGAAAGGATCAACTAACTGGCAGCTGAAGTATGTTCAAGGCATATTCCCCTAAGAAAGAAGAAGAGAAGAAGTAAATTGGAGAGAGAAAGACGCTCCCTCCACAGAAGACGACGAAGAATCACTGAGCTCCTCAAGAAGGGTAGATTATCTGATACATGGAAGGAAGAGCTGACCAGGAAAGTGGAGAATATCGAACTTAAGTTAAAGGACTTACAGGACCCAAGAGACAGGATGAGCTAAAAGCAATTAGTGAAATTGAAAGAAATTCGAAATATTTATTTTCATATGCCAAAAACAAGGCAAATACCACATCTAGTATCGGGCCCATGCTCAGACAAGATATTACTTACACAGATGACAACAAAGAAATGAGTGAGATACTGAAATTCCAATATGACTCTGTGTTTAGCGAGCCACTAATCAGTATAAAGATCGACAATCCAAATTATTTTTTCATGAATGAGCCTCAAAACTCCATCTATGTATGCCATATTTTCGACATTACCCTAACTCCGATAGACTTTAAGAAAGCTATTGACAACATGCCCATGCACTCAGCCTCAGGCCCAAACTCGTAGAACTCTGTGTTCATTAAGAACTGCAAGAAACCCCTTTCGCATGCCTTAAGTATACTATGGAGAAGGAGCTTAGACATTGGTAAAATTCTAGTCACTAAAAACAATGGATATAGCCCCACTCCATAAAGGTGGCAGCAAAGCATTAGGTAAGAACTATAGACCAATAGCTCTAACGTCCCACATCATAAAAATCTTTGAAAGCGTGCGAAGAAGCACGATTGCAAACCACTTGGATTCCCCAAAACTGCACAATCCAGGGCAACATGGGTTCAGAGCAGGTCGCTCCTGCCTCTGGCACCTACTGGATCACTATGATATGGTCTTTGATGCACTGGAAGAAAAAACAGAGTACACATGTAATATACACAAATTTTGCAAAAGCCTTTGAGACGTGTAATCATTGATTAATAGCGCACAAAATACGTGCTAAAGGAATAACTGGCAAAGTGGAGAGATGGATCTTCAACTTTCTAACCAATCGAACACAAAGAGCAGTGATCAACAGAGTTTTTGGAAGCTGCCATAGAAAAGCTCTGTTCCACAAGGCACAGTACTCGCCCCCATTCTGTTCCTCATTCTCATATCAGACATAGACAGAGGTGTAATCCACAGCACCGTGTCATCCTCTGCAGACAGTACTAGGATCTGCATGAGGCTGTCATGTATTGAGGACACGGTTAACCTCCAAGAAGATATAAACCAAGTTTTCCATTGGACAACGGAAAACAATATGAAGTTCAGTGAAGACAAATTCCAATTACTCCGTTATGGAAAACTGGAGGAGATGATAACTAGAACTGAGTGTATTACAAACTCTGATCATACAATAGAGTGGAAAAATAATGTGAGGGATCTGGGAGTGGTAATGTCTGAGGATCTCACTTTCAAGGATCACAACAGTGCCACGATCACAACTGCAAAGAAAATGAAAGGATGGATAATGAGAACGTTCAAAACAAGAGATGCCAAGCCAATGGTGATCCTTTTCAAATCATTTGTTTTATCTAGGCTGTACATTAGCATCTCCGTTCAAAGCAGGTGAAATTGCAGATCTAGAGAGTGTACAGAGAACCTTTACTGCACATATAAGCTCTGTCAAACACCTCAACTACTGGGAACGCTTGGAAGCACTTGACTTGTACTCGTTGGAACGCAGGCGAGATATATTATAATCTACACTTGGAAAATCCTAGAAGGAATGGTCCTGAATCTGCACACAGAAATCACTCCCTACGAAAGTGAAAGACTGGGCAGGAGGTGCAAAATACTCCCAATGAAATGTAGGGGCGCCATTGGTACACCAAGAGAAAACACAGTAAGTGTCCGGGGCCCAAGACTGTTCAACAGCCTCCCACCATGCATAAGGGGAATTACCAATTGGCCCCTGGCTGCCATCAAAAGGGAGCTGGACAGATACTTTAAAAGTCAGTGCCGGATCAGCCGGACTGTGGTCGTACGTTGGACTACGTATGGCCAACAGTAACACCCTGGTTGATAAGGCCCTGATCCACCAGGAGGCCTGGTCGTGGACCGGGCCTTTTTTTACTTTAAATGCTTAAGTCAGTTTCTCAACCTGCGCTCTTTAGGTTGTTAGGTTAACGACGGTTAACATAGTTAAACCAAATATAATATGCATTATTACTATTAACTGGTATAACAGTCAATTTTTTAACAGTCACTTTCAATTTCTCAACGCTTCCTATTTGTTCTCGTTATTTTAGATTAGGTTAATTTAGATAGGTTGAATTGGGTTTCATAAACATAAGAATGTACATTGAAAATAAATGCAGCCGAAAAGGATATATCACAATAGAGGAGGGACCGGTTCCAAATCTTACGAGAACACATGGTAGACGGCACAAAATAATCCCCAAGAGGAAACTTTATAAGTTCCTCCATGCACTTCCTGACGAGGCACTTGCTGTAACACTTGCGTCGAATTGCGTGCACCTAGCTAGCACCAACTGCGTAACTGACTAGGTCGTTAACTAGGAGGCTTAGTAAGAGACTGGGCCGCGGGGGTATGATCCCAAGAATCACAAGCAGTCAACAGGTATTAAACAATTATCATACTTGTTTAAGGCTTTCGCAAGGTCTGGTGTGTATTATAAAAGCATTTTTTTTTTCAGTGTCCAAAACTATATCGTAGTAGTGTAGCATTCTCGAGAAGCAGGAGCGTCTGTTATCCTGCTTTGTATAAATGTTGGGATTCCATGGGGTTTAGTAATCTTATTAATTCTTGGTATTCTTTCAAGGATCTTAATGTTTGACGTCAGTGCTATCAGTCTCTAGTTTTATTGTTTGTGGTGTGGAGCAGGAGAGTAAAAACATTGTTTTGAAAGGCTTGAACGCTGGCGACCCAAGTGCACTTTGGAATGATAAGTTTTTGGAAATACAGGTGAAGAATTTCACTTTCTTTGAGGTTTTAGGTAAGTTCTAATAGATTAGCGTGATACAGTTAAATATTTTACGTTCCACCAGCCTCAACGACATTTCTGACAGGAATTTGTCTGGTTTGATGGTCTACCGAGTTTCGTGACCCAGCAAGGAGAGTTAACTATTTCATTGTAACTTAGAGAACCTTCGAGCTTTCTTTATACAAACTGATGTAAACAATAACGGGGGAGAATTTATATTGTGGGATTCCAGGTAGGGATCCTACGACAGCAAAATCTAACTTCCTACCAGCTAGTTCAAGGTTTACATTGTGCCTCTATTACTTTTTGTCTGGCTTTCCCTGGTACTCGGGCACCCATAATGTAGCATACAGCTGTAAACTGCCACACCATTCTCGCAGAAATGTGAAAGCACCATGTGGCACTCATTTTAGATCCCAGTTAGAACCCTGTGACTACGTTACGATTTTAAAATATACGTATCAATATATTTTACTCCTCACATGGTGCAGGCTTCATCTATAAACTACAGGGGCGACCACCCTAAAAGCACTGAATGTTTACTTTGGGCAGGAAAGTTATCTCAATCTGTACATGGGAAATACTCATCAGACTCCTGGTCTACATTAAAAACTTTCAGTGAGATATGGGAGGAGTAAAACTAACAGAGTTAAAAGTAGGGATGCCATAAACACAATTAGAGAACAATCAGAAGTTAACACTTTGCCGTAAAATATGCTTAATCAGCTGGGTTGTAATTGCTATGTAGGAATGCTGACCGCAGGCAGTAATTGTCTGATTTTGTTGTCGCTAGAACTACGAGTAGAAAAACTCTACCTTTCACAGGTATGGCAGGCACGCGCATGCAACTTGTGTTGGAAAAAGTTCATAGGGTGTATGAAAGTGTCGGTTTGACCGGTTTGTATGGTGCCACTTATCTCCATTGCCAGTGCCAGGATCCAGGATAGACAGCATGTTTGACTGCAAGTTCTCGTGAGGTTCATGAGGTCAAAGAATGCATGGCAAGGGTAAATTGTCACTGTTACTTCAAGAGTGCGAAGCTTGGCACGCTGGCTCCCGTGGTCTCCTCTAGCCAAGTGTCACTTGCTGTAACGCTGCTTATATTTATACACAAATATTTTATATATAAAAAAAACAAGGTGTAGAGAACAAGGGAGCTTGTGTGCTGGCTTAGCTTTATCTAAATAACAACAGTAATCCAGTAAGGTATCAAAAATATTTCCGGAACAAATGTAGAGGTCGTAAGAGGAAACCCCTCAAGCCTAGCTGCTGTTGAGGGGCACCTGATCCAAAGAATTAGGCCTACACTTTCCTTAGATCGAATACGATTGCCTCTCATTCTCCAGGCGGATTCAGCGCTTCTTAATAATATTGATAATAATAATAGAAATAACCAAGAGGAAGCTGGATCATTAATTCCATTATAATTCAAGAGAAAACTGGAACATTACATCTAAGTAAATACCTATTTGTAGCTACAACAGGAGAGTAATGCTCGTGGTAATAAAGTGAAGACTGTAATAAGTGGGACACCACGTACTGCTACTACTACCACCTTCTTCAATTTATTCCGTTCCTTTATAATTATATTTGTAAAGAAAAATTTCCCTATATATCTTCGGCTCCATCTTTTAAAAAACTGAGTTTATATCAGGCTTCTTGTTATTCATGTTGAAAATACTAAAAAACTTGTTTACTCACTTACATAACCATTTATAACTACATGTGTTACCATATTTCCTCTTTTCCTCCTTTCAGCCAGCGTAGGCATCAGCTATTTATCGTTACTATTTTTTTTTAGCTATGGGATCCTATATTAAGTAGCTCGCCTTTGGAGCTTTTTTATGCGATCTACAATATGTGTATGTGCTCCCCTAGTTGTGGTTACAGGGGTCGATTCATAGCTCTTGGCTCCGCCTCTTCGCTGGTCGCTACTAGGTCCACTCTCTCCCTTCTCCAGGAGGTTTATCGAACCTCGTCTAATTTAATTACCCTAACGGGTATCAAAAATTTTCTTAATTCATATTATTCAAGTGTGTGTGTGTGTGTGTGTGTGTGTGTGTGTGTGTACTCTGTGTGGCTGCAGGGGTCGTGTCACAGCTCCTGGCCTCTCTCCTTCGCTGGTCGCTACTAGGTTCACTCTCCTGGCTTTAAGAGCCTTATCGTACCTCTTCTTAAAGCTGTATATGGATCTTGCCCCTACAGCTTCACTCTCCAGATTGTTCCACTTTCTGACAACTATAAGGCCGAAGAAATGCTTCCTAAAATCCCTAGGACTCAACTGAGTTTTCAACTTCTAGCTGTGTTCTTGTGTCCCATCTCTCAAACGCTACCCCTACTCACCTTGTCAATTCCTCTCAGTATCTTCCTATGTTTCGTATCCCTCCTAGTCTTCCTGTTCTCCAGTGTCATCAAATTGAGTTCCCTTAACCTTTCTTCATAGGACATACCCTTTAGTCTTGTTGCAAACCTCTGCACTTTCTCCTCATTGACATGCTTCACCAGGTGTGGGTTCCACACTGGTGCTGCATACTCCAGTATGGGCCTGACGTACACGGTGTAGTATCGTGAATGACTTAGATGTCAAAAGACTATTCTTAGATTTGCCAGACGCGCACTCAGGTGATATGCTTGGTATGATGTTTACCCCAAGTGCTTCCATGAGTGAGGTTTGCAATCTTTGCCTCGAGCCTGTACTTCGGCTGCGGAGTTTTTTTTTTTTTTTTTTTTTTTGTCCTTCCCCGGTCTTCATAACTTTGCACTTAGTGGGGTTAAACGCCGAGAGCCATTTGTCAGACCAGGCCTGTTGCCTCCAGATCCATTTGTAGCCTTTCCCGGTTCTGGTCCTCACACGTGTGTGTGTGTTTGAGAGAGAGAGAGAGAGAGAGAGAGAGAGAGAGAGAGAACGATAACATTACACGCATATTCCAGTTTGGCAAAATGTTCGTTGTAAACAGCTCGTTTAGCATCTCTTAGTCCATATACGGTATTTGAAAGTCGTTTTTTAAATTAGTGTAGCATATGCGTTTATCATAATTACATTTATATGATCTGGAGATAATTTTTTTCATTAATAACTCTTCGTATGATACTCAAAATTTTGTCACACGATCTACTCTTCTCTTTATGTGGTCTGATTTCACCTTTCATTTCTGTTACATTTCATTTAACTCAGTTTATCCAAACTATCTTGTAAAAATTTACTCGTTATTTTGAGCAAGATTTTCCATCATCTGCATACAAATTTATATACCCGTAGTTTTCTATTCCTTATGACATGTCATTTATATAAATTAATAGCATTATAGGGGAAAGTACAGATCTTTGTAGCACCCCGCTAGTATAATTTTCCCAAGAGAACATTTTTCCACTATCACTTAGTATTTTCCAGTCAGTGTCTCGCCCAATTTAATAGTTAACCTATTCCTCCTTGCTTTGAAGTTGAAAATTTAGTGTCTCATGGGACATTTATCAAATGCCTTCTTAAAATCTAATTAAATATAATTTGCCTCGACCATGTTTTTTTACTGTCATAATAGCTCTATAGTTTGATATACAGGCATTTGCAGACCGAAAGCCGAATTGTTTACTAGTCAGACCAACCAGCTTATGTGGCCAGGGGGCCACTAACAGCAACAGTTTGATTGAATAGGCACTCATCGAAGAAACTTGGTCGATCGTTGAGTTGGTAGGGTAGAAAACCCCGAAATCGATTACAGGTATGTCAATGTAAGACCAGTGCGAGGTTGGAGCTACATTACTGCGTGCAGCGTTTGTTTCCCCTGATATCCTATGATAGTGAATTTCTGTTATTGCCGGTATTTTTTTAATTAGCGTTTTAGCAAGCAAGTGATAACCAAGATCCATAGTACGGTAGGAATCATTCAGAAGGAAGATAAGGATACGAGATTAGATAACCTAGTTAGAGAGCATAATACTGTTTTATAACCTTTCTTTCATAAAGTTCATAGCACGGTTGTCGTTACATTTTGTTTGTTCATTCGAACGGATGAAAGATTTGGAATAGCAAGTTATAATGACAAATTAGGATGCAAGATTCGAGCAAACAAATGATTTGGTAATGCTAGTCTTTAATGATAAAATATTAGTGTAAGATTTGATAACCTAGCTTGGAAAATAAAAAAAATAAAAAATATCTATTGGTGCAACAAGTCTTGTTTATCAATCTAGGTAGTGACGGAAGTGCTTTGTACCGTCATATAGAGCAAGATAAGGATAAGATATCAGTCTGCTAAGAAACGCAGTGAAAATTCTTGTTTTTCTTAAGTGTTAAATATGCAGGTTATAATATTTGATACAAGCACAGGGTCGTTGAAATAAGGAAAGCGGAAATTAGCATGATAAAATTAAAGTTGGGATATTTTCGGGAATTTATTGTGGAGGGCAGTACAGACTAAATTTTCGTGAAGCACCATATAACAAGGGACTTAATTTTTGTTTGTGTTATCAATGCACTGGGGAAGTTGTCTGTATTATGACAAGAATATACAAGTTTAGTCTTGAAAGTTTAGTGAGCAGCCTAGTAGAAACTAAGGTTTCTCCCTCCGGTGAGGTAAGTGTGTTGTCATGCATGTATGTTGATTACCCAGCAGTGAACTAGACTGGTAATATTTAAGAGCCATATAGCAGGCAAGCATGCCACACAGTAAAGCCAATAAAGTTCTTTGCTACTCGGATAAACTACCTACCTAGTTGTTTAACAAGGAATTGTGTGCCGTAAAGGGTCTAAATTTTCCCAAGCTTGGAATCAATGAAGATGGAAGATAAAAATATTGGATTTATGTAAGAAATGTTTCTCTCCGGAGCTGTGGACTATAGATATTATATAATGTATTTGGTCTTCATTTTATTTTAATGTTTTATTTTTATCCTGTTTACCGGATTAGTTTTTGAAGTTTATTTTTATTACTTTGAATGAGAGAAAAGGGTTGTTTTTATTAAAACTGGTTACATCAGCAGTGCGCGGCCACCTTACTCTGTGATAGTTACATAGTGGGAACAAAAGCTAGCCGTCTCCATGTCATATTCCATTACACAGAATGGGTTCATTACATAGGGTAATGAAATTCGTCGGTAATACCTGGGAAACTTCAGTAAGGCGATGAGGACATCATCGTATATTCCACTATTGGTACTCTAGCTACGTTAATTTTAATAGTTTCTTCCAAGCAGGATAGTTACTATTACTCGAGAATTACAGTTTCTCGGGATGGAATATCACAACACAGGGAAGGAGGAAGTTATAAAGGGAGGGAAGAGAGGGACAAGGAAAATGTTAAGAAAACTGGGATGGGAATAGTGAAAAAAAGAATAAACGATAAATGTTGTAGAAGAATAAACATTAAGAAACACTAAAGTAACCCGCACATAGAAAAAAAAAGTTTATGACTTACCGGCCCATCTTGGATCATTCACAAGTCACAAGAGAGTGAGCCAGTATATATAGGCGAACACAGGGACAGTAAAAGAGAGGAGGAAAAAGTAGTAGTGCTAATGCTGGTAGTGGAAGTAGTAGTAGTGGTAGTAGAAAGCAGGGTAAGTAGTTTATGCTACTAGAGATAGAAACACAATAGAGTATGAGGGGAAGAAAGTCACAATAAATTTAAAAAGGTAAATATAAACCATAGTACATTGGTCCAGAATGAACTGAAACAGGTCACTTTTCATTCCAAATTCTGGATTTGTGAAATTGTCTTCTTATAAATTGTCTACTTATTTTGTTATAAGTATACTTAACCTCAAAAACGTAAGGAACAGTGTCATGTTTATGTTTGTTGCAAGATGATAAATTGTTGGCAAAGAAAGTTTTGTCACATCTTGGCCACTGCCGCTTCTAGTCTAGGCGGGAAATACACGCTTGTGTTTAATTATATATCTCCTTTATGATTGCCTGCCTTGGGAGCTTTGTGTATACATGTATATGGTAGTTTTTTTTTTATTTACAAAGCGCATATTCCGTTTCTAAGATTATCAAACTTAAACTTTTTATCAACTTACTACTGTCATGACCCATTCCCATATTGCATAAATCATAATCACAGTTAAAAAAATTAACTATTTGTAATTACCTATTTGTATCTACACAAGCAGAGTTATGCTCCAGGTGTCCCGTCTTCAATAATTTGGTCTCATATATATATATATATATATATATATATATATATATATATATATATATATATATATATATATATATATATATATATATATATATATATATATATATTATAATGGTTGATGCATATTCGGCAATTTGTTCCATAATTCGTTCCGTGTCATCGGCAGTAGGTCATCAAATTTAGACAAGTAGGAATGTATTCTCACCATTTATACCGAGAGAGTTGCTGGGTTCTCAGGCAAGCACCCTGTAAAAAGAGTTGCACCCTTCACAGAGAAGAGGTGAGTATATACTGCAGTGACTGTAGTCCTGTGGACAGTGTGTGGGCAGTAATACCCTGTGGTTGGTTGTGGACACGCATGGTGTGGACGGTGTATTTACCTATTTGTAATTACATATTTGAGTTTACGGGAGTTTAGATGCAGCTCTTGAATCCCTCGCTTTACCTTCGACTGTCATTGGAACTTGCGTAAAAAAGAACACAATGTACAATAAGGATAGGTTGTGAAATAATATATTGTGTAATATATATAATATATATATATATATATATATATATATATATATATATATATATATATATATATATATATATATATATATATATATATATATGGGTGGTAGGAGAAGAAAATATTCAAACTGGTCCGGGGAGAACCTTGAGTATTCCCTGAGGTACGTTTGTTGTCTTAACTGAGGATGAGGATCCCCAGTCCAGTTCTAGAGGTGGTACCTCCCTATATATATATATATATATATATATATATATATATATATATATATATATATATATATATATATATATATATATATATATATATATTCTTTCAACGTACCAGCCGTATCCCACCGAGGTGGGGTGGCCCAAAAGAAAAAACGAAAGTTTCTCCTTTGAAATTTAGTAATATATACAGGAGAAGAGGTTACTAGCCCCTTGCTCCCGGCATTTTAGTCGCCTCTTACGACACGCATGGCTTACGGAGGAAGAATTCTGTTCCACTTCCCCATTGAGAATATATATATATATATATATATATATATATATATATATATATATATATATATATATATATATATATATATATATATATTATATATATATATATATATATAAAATATTTATATATATATAATATATATATATATATATATATATATATATACATATATATATACATATATATATATATATATATACATATATATATATATACATATATATATACATATATATATATATATATATACATATATATATATGGAGTGAGATTAACAAGTTAAGAAAGCCTAGAGAACAAATGGATTTGTCAGTTAAAAATAGGAGAGGAGAGTTATTAAATGGAGAGTTAGAGGTATTGGGAAGATGGAGGGAATATTTTGAGGAATTGTTAAATGTTGATGAAGATAGGGAAGCTGTGATTTCGTGTATATGGCAAGGAGGAACAACATCTTGTAGGAGTGAGGAAGAGCCAGTTGTGAGTGTGGGGCAAGTTCGTGAGGCAGTAGGTAAAATGAAAGGGGGTAAGGCAGCCGGGATTGATGGGATAAAGATAGAAATGTTAAAAGCAGGTGGGGATATAGTTTTGGAGTGGTTGGTGCAATTATTTAATAAATGTATGGAAGAGGGTAAGGTACCTAGGGATTGGCAGAGAGCATGCATAGTTCCTTTGTATAAAGGCAAAGGGGATAAAAGAGAGTGCAAAAATTATAGGGGGATAAGTCTGCTGAGTATACCTGGTAAAGTGTATGGTAGAGTTATTATTGAAAGAATTAAGAGTAAGACGGAGAATAGGATAGCAGATGAACAAGGAGGCTTTAGG
>NC_091352.1:6372998-6425498 GCF_038502225.1 Cherax quadricarinatus | reverse complement strand
AATTCTGGTCATTTATTAAAAAATATTGCATTAAAAATAAGCGAAAAGGCAAAGACATAAGATAAAAATTAATCAAAATTGAGAAATATGAGTCACGAAGACTAAAAGGACTAGAAATGCCCTCGTTCGAATATAACCACAGGAATAAATAAGAGGTGAAGAATGAGTTGACAAGGATTTTTTTTTTTTTTGGGGGGGGGAGGCAGCAATAGGATGAACTGAAGGCTATAACATTGAATCCCGTAAGACACAGTGTAGAAGAGGGATATTGGAGCTTTCCTCGAGTCTCGTAGCTGGAATGAAGGGAAGAAAATAGTACGTCAAAACCATTGTGAATATATTAACGGCGTATAACAGAAAATGGAATCTTATTCTTGTAACTGTAATCCCCACCCACTCTCTCTCTCTCTCTCTCTCTCTCTCTCTCTCTCTCTCGTTCGTTCGTTCGTTCGAGTAGGCACATCTACATTCACGCATACAAAAAAACTAGGGCCAATAAGTATTTTTTTTTTGTGTGGGTGGTGAGCAAGTGAAACTCAGTGGGTGCCATGAGGTGAATAGAAGTACTATACGCAGTTTCAAGATATGATCGGCCCTGCACACAAACAAATTATGAGCGATAAAAAAGCAAATAAAAGGTTTAAACTAATATAAAACGCAAATTACAAAACATGTTGGAATGACTACACTGAAATAAAGAGCGGGCGCTGCGGGCTAAAAATACCTCAGGCTGGTGTTAACAGTTTTGAAAAGGAACATAAAAAGCTGTAAAAAGAATTTTAAATTGATATAAACAGATAAAAATAGTAAATTAATTAAATAAATAAAGAGAAGAAAACGGGAGTACGTGAATGATATTAATATGGAAGAATAATAAATATAAAAAGTTAATATGAGTATACAATCGTGAAATATTAGTTAAGAATTTATTTAATCATAACGATTCTAGCATAAATTAACATACTGCAAGTTAGAGGAGACTAGGAGAAGATGTGAGGAAATATTGTTACTAGTTCTATTTGTGAAAATCTAAGTATGTATGGGCGCATTAAGGAAAGGTAAATATAGAATAAAAAATAATCAAAATGTATTGGTTTAAGGAAACACTTTTCAAAAGATGGATGAAAGACAATTTAAACGAAGACGTCGACTCCAGGCTGAGGGACTAATTATCTCAAACTACTCCTCTCCTTATACCGTCCTGCTTTGTATAAGACTGATGAAGCCATTGTGTGGCGAAACGTTTCTTCAATAAAGATTCCCATATGTTGCATAAGTGTCTCAATTCTTCATCGTAATGAGTGTTGTTTATGTTGAAACATTAAGCAAACAATAGAAGTAAAAGGGAATGCGCAATCCATTTCTAACTTGGCCATTTTAAATATTGACTATGTATTACTGTAATATAAATTTTAAAGAGATATTTAAACGGAGAAACAAATACATACGTAGTTTCGCTAGGCTACAAAAAGTTTTGTACCTAATGTAAGCTCTTCCCTGCGGGTCATCATATGACCCGCGTCAGGAAACACTTGTTCTGTTTCCTGACGAACCTTACATAACCTAACCTCTTTCCATGCAATGCTGAGGTTTTACAATGCAGTGCGCAGGTTAACCTTTTTTTTTTTTGTCAATATGTAAAGTAAAAAAAATAAATGCTGGAGATGCTAAATGGGATGAAATAATACGAAGAAATGATGAAAATGAAAATTACTGTAATAAGTATAACATTGGAAGTAAATAGGCTTATACGTATATGGGAAATGAGCAAGAGAAAGAGACTGGTTCAATAAGACGTATTGCAAGGCCATAGAAAATACGAAACAATAATATAATCTTTGAATCAATATGCAGTAGAAAACGTACCAGCCCCGACACCTACCAGGGACTTAAACAAACACAAAGTGAATATACAAAGATAAGCCGAGAAGAGTCACGTTGAAGTGAAGAAAGAATAGTAGAGCGAGGTGGAGACTAAACTGCTACTCAAGTTTCTAAAATGTTAGGTGAATGTGATCAAATAATTTGTTAGTCAATTTACTGTAATGTTTTTTTGTAAAAAAAAAAGGCCATTTAATGTGATAGTTTGTAAAAAGTCAATAAAATGTGATAATTTTTTTGTAAAAATAAAAGCAATAAATAGTTTAAAAAACATTTAGTGTTCAATGTAAGTTAAATATGAGATGTAAAAGAGCAAATTAATATTGCTGAATCAGAGATAGAATTGTGGGTGATATTAAATAATTTTAAGAATTTGCGAATTGTACTTGAACCAAACCACGTAACTGAAATGGAGATAATTGAAATAACCAAAGATGAAGTTCAGAAATTTTTATTGAGCAATATTCAAATAAAAAAAAGTAGGTCCAGATGAGGTATCATCCTCTAAGTTATACAGTCACTGTCTGGAGAAAATCATTACAGAAGAGAAGGTTAAAACAACTAAGAAGCAGGTAGTAGGTAAGTGGATATTGATTATCCGGGGAGGTATTACCGTCCTGTCGTATGATTGGGACAGAGAACTCTCAGCGTTTTCGCTGGTAGACTGCTGATCTATTCTCACGAACGCGTAAAATGACACATCTTTTAAAGTTTTACAATTCCCCTTTAAAGATAATGCTGGGAAAGGCTTTAGTGCTTCCACATGAATATAATAAAAATAATCCACTTACATTCGGTATATACTTGTGTTAACATTCCTCTGCGCTTCATAAAAGTTCTTATGCCTGAAATATTTTTCTAATTTAGGTCTTGTCTGAGACCGGGCCATGGGGGCCTTGATTTCCAACACCATTAAGAGATGTTAAAGTGCAGTCACGACTCTTGCCTGATCGAGTTTAATCAGGTTTAAACCCGATGGACTATACAAAACGTATTAACTGTATATACACAATCATTTGGTGGTATTTTATCCGTCAGAAAACAAGGGAGGTGTTCCTTACATGGGTCTCACTCCCTAAGATGACCCACTAACAGAAGCCTCTCTCTTCCTCGGATTTACTGGTCCACCCCGTAAAAAATAGATCACTTGTGTACCCCTGCTTATTGAACTGTGAAGCTCTTCAGAATTCCAGAGTCGGGAAATGTAAAAGTTCAGATATCTATGCAGTTTTACGCTACTGAAAGTTCTGTATGTGACTGAAGCTTTCGGAATAATTTAATTTATAAGAAAATAATGTTTATTGAAGTTTACTTTTAAAAATATTTACTTGATGTGTTTTGATTTTTTTTTTTTTGTTACTGGTGAAGGGATCTTGATTTTTATGGAAAATACTCCCCTTCCTTGGATCAAACCCGACTTCCTCCCATTCCCAGGGACTATATACCCCTTATGTGTTTAGTGCTTTCCCGTGAACATTAATAATTTCAGTTTTTAAGGTGTTAGTATTCACATTTTATTTGGGTGCCCCATAATTTATTTCGACTTTGAACATCTTTGAAAACGTTGTTGTGACTCCACTGGCAAATGTCTGCAGTCTTCGTGTTTTAAATCGTTGTTATGCTTACGGTCTTGTGGTGTGGCTTTGCGTTGTCAGGAAGTATATTGTGGTGTCTTCATTCCTGTATCTGCACTGACGGTCAACATCTCTACCATGACTTGTATAAAGAGCTTTGTCATGTCATTCATTTGTTGTATTACTTCCCAGACTAAACAATTAGATTCTAGGGGTCATTGACGGTGGGTGGGTGGCGGGGGGGGGGAGCATGAACGCACCCAATATTGGTTCGATTAAAAGGGGATTTTTTATTTTCAACCACTCGTTATTCTTCCTCTGCGTTATTCTTCACTGTGTATGTGTGTACTCACCCATTTATCACCTTTTTGTGGTTGCAGGGGTCGATTCTCAGATCCTGGCCCTGCCTCTTAAATTCTTCAGATTCACTTCCTATTAGCTTTGTGGGCCCTATCGTACCTGCTCTTGAAACTGTGTGTGTGTGTGTGTGTATGTGCGCGGGCGCGCGTGCATGTAACTGGATAGATTCCTAAAGTCAATTCTTGACCAGCCGAGCTGTAGTTCATACGTTGGACTGCATACGGCCAACAGTAGCAGCCTGGTTGACAGGCCATGATCCATTGGGAGGTGTGGCCGCTGGGGTGTTGACCCTCTGAAACACTCCAGGTAGGCACTTGAGTTCCTCACCGCAAACTCCAAATTTACGTTATTTTCGAAAGTTTGCTAAAAATTTCATACATCATGCCTTGTTATTGTATTAGCTTTAACGCATTTTCGTTTAAGTTAGAAATTAATTCTTGTAGGGTACAGTTCTCCCAGGTCTCGGTGTTTCTACAGGCAGACGCTGATCTGTAGAAACATTGTAGCAAGGAACCGTTTTTATTTATATAGCATTTCATCTACTGGGGCCTTTGTATAAATAAAAGGTTCTCTGCTTTGGTTTTCGAACACCATTATTTGTCGGCTTAGAGATATGCAGGTTTCTGCATTTATAATGTAAGGTGTTGGTATTGCAAAAAAAAAAAGTGTTCCATAATTTTATAAATAATGTTATCAGTTTGTGGGCGCTTTTAAAAAGTAAAGTTACGGCGTGACTACTATAGCAGTGTGACTATTGTGAGACGGTCTCACAAACTGATGACGTTGTTTATAAAAATTATGAAGCCTTTTTCTTACAATGCCAACACCTCGCTTTATATACAACCTATTTTCACGTAAGTGCAGAAACCTGCATAACAGATATTATTCCATGGCTGATATATCAGCTGAATCACCATGCTGAACCGCGGGTACGATGATCCCGTGAACATAAACTGTATTTCAAATAATTGAGACCATTTCCGGAATGAATACATTCTCGGTAACACTGTTATTTAATCGCATCCCATGTACTGAAGCAGCATAGCTGGCGGTGCATTATAATTAGGTAAAGTAGTGAGGTACCCGAGTTGCTTTATAGGTACAGAGAAGCTTAGGGGCCAAACCATACCACGGACTGGGATAGAACCCGCTATCAGAGAGCCATAAAACTACAGACCGACGCGCTAGCCACTGGGCCAGCTGGTTACAATTAGATTTATCCAACTAGGTATATTTATACACTATAGGAAGGTTAGCATAGGCACCACAGTGACCACAAATGCAAGTTTTTATAGACGAATCTCCCTCTAGCTGGCGGGAGATTCTTGCATTTGTAGTCACAGTGGTGTCTATGCTAACCTTCCTATGGTGTATAAATATACCTAGTTGGATGAATCTTACTGTAACCAGCTGGCCCAGTGGCTAGGGCATCGGTTTGGAGTTTTATGACTCTCTGATCGCGGGTTCTATCCCTACCCGTGGTATGGTTTGTTTGCAGTCGTGTCATTACCATTTCGTGAGTCATAACTTAGGGGCCAATCTGGTATGAAGACGTGGCTGAGTTAGGTTAGGTAAGGTTTGTCAGGAAACAGGACAAATGTTTCCTGATGTGGGTCTTTCAAATGACCGAGGCCTTCCGCTGGCTTACCGGTCAACCACTTTAAAGAATATAATTATAACCATTAGATTCCCGCTTGCTGGGTTAGTGTAAGTACATATTTGCAATTATAAAGAACAAAAAGACACAATACTGTGACTGGAACAATACACAAATAACCCGCACATGGGAGAGAAGCTTATGACGACGTTTCGGTCCGACTTGGACCGAATGACACATTTGAGTCCTTCATTTCTGTGTTAGAACCTCTGTATGGAATATATTACCACTGACGACAGTGACGGTATTCTTAGAGTAATTAACCCGTAATAACGAAAGAATGTCAATGTGGCCTTGTTTCCATTGATGTAGTTTGCCCCGGTGGCCTGGTGGCTAAAGCTTTCGCTTCACACACGGAGGGCCCGGGTTCGATTCCCGGCGGGGTGGAAACATTTCAGTGTGTTTCCTTACACCTGTTGTCATGTTCACCTAGCAGCAAATAGGTACCTGGGTGTTAAGCGACTGGTGTGGGTCTCATCCTGGGGGACAAGATTGAGGACCCCAACGGAAATAAGACAGTCCTCGAGGACGCACTGACTTTCTTGGGTTATCCTGGGTGGCTAACCCTCCGGGGTTAAAAATCCGAAGGAAATCTTATCTCTTAAAGACTCGTAACACCCGAGAAAAAGTCCTGGGTACCTATTTACGGGTAGGTGAATTAAGGAATTGACTCCTGGTCCTTTAAATTGTAAGGTGAAGACACTTCCACTGAACTACGGAGCACTTCTCTCTCTCTCTCTCTCTCTCTCTCTCTCTCTCTCTCTCTCTCTCTCTCTCTCTCTCTCTCTCTCTCTCTCTCTCTCTCTCTCTTTCTCTCTCTCCCTCGCGCTCTCAACAAAATATCTCCAAGAATGGATCGATTTTTGTGAGCTGCGGCGGATGGGTTGTTGGCTGATGAGGGGAGGGGGGGGGGTTGTAATCTTGGAAGGAGAGTTCAGAGGTCAAGCTCTTAACATTACTTCTACAGCCTTGCTCAGTGGAAAAGTTTGAGGAGGACTCTTCTGGTTACGTCTTTTATTATACATACAGTGTGCCTCAACTGACACGCCATCGAGGCGTTTACGTTTGCTTTAGTTTCTTTAAAAGAAACTCTTTTTTTTTCGTTCAACAGAAGTTAGGCTAAGAGTTTCCGCATTCATTTTATAAATTAAAAGGGGTTGCCCCTTTGTCTTTTCTCCACACCTCTTGTTACCCCCTCGCTCAGCCCTTTTACCACTTCACTCACTCCTGCTCTCTCTATATAATTATTGGGGGAACCCGAAACCAAACATAGCTAAGTTTTAAATGTAACTGTCATATAAAAGCGTTCTCTCTCCCTTGTTCCTCATCCACCTTCCCTCCTTCATCCACCTTCCCTCCTTCATCCACCAACCTTCCATCATCCACCTTCCCTCCTTCATCCACCCTTTCCCATTATCCACCTTCCCACCATCCACTCTTGCTCCTTCATCCACCCTTTCCTATCATCTACCCTCCTTCCTTTATCCACCTTCCATCCATCCTTTCCCATCATCCACTTTCCCTCCTTCAGCCACCCTATACCATCATCCACTTTCCTTCATTCATCAACCCTTTCCCATCATCCACTTTCCCTCCTTTATCCACCCTTTCCCTTGGTGCCGCTCTCCCCCGGCAGGCAGATCCTGCGGAGCGCAGTCAGCAGTTCCCCAGGGAGCCTCACCTCTTCCCTGAGTCTCTGGGGCCGTCACTTTGGAAGGCCCAACTTTCGATCTTGTGATGGTGTTTTCCATATTGATGTCTGTGTTGGTCTCGGGGCCTGGCGCTGGTGTTTTCAACATTATTACAATGTTGGACAACCAAGTGGCTGAGAAACCGGCAACTTTTATACAAAAGTTTATTACTTGTAGTGCGAGAAAAGACCGCGGCGTAAATCTGTATCATCTTTCGTGGATGATACTAGAATTTATGTGAAAGTGGCATCCATAGAAGACATAGCTAGCCTCCGAACTGATATAAACCAAGTCTTCCAGTGGGACACTGACAATGATGTGATATGTTCATTGAGGACAAATTTCAGTTAGTACATCGCGGAAGAATAGAGGCAGTAAAAATAAGATCGGAACACAAAAACTCGAGCCACTCAGTAGAACGCAAGTAAAATGTGAGACACCTGGGAGCGATAATGTCAAAAAAATCTCGCATTCAAGAGGTACAACAATGTTGTTACCACAGCTAAAATGAAAATGATTGGTTAGATAATTAGAATCTCCAGAACAAGAGATGCTAATCCAGTGATGGCACTTTTCATGCCACTCGTCTGGACTGGAATATTGCTGTGTACTGACGGACGGCAGGCGAAATTGCTGACGCGACACCTTTCCTTCTTGTATAAGGGAGACTAACAAACCCTAGGTGTCTTCAAGAGAGAACTCGACAGATTCCTCAAAAATCTCGTCTGATCATCAGACAGCGGGCACTAACGGCTTGATCGATCAGGCCAGCAACCGGGAGGCCCGGTCTGGGACCGGGTCGCGGGGACGGTGTCCGAAAGCGACTCCAGGCAAAACACAGCGCCCAACTAATAGCTTCCCTTTCCCCGCAGTAATGATTCTTGCAGTTTCCTTGTCTATATACATGCAAAACCTCTCACAGTCGTTCACCTAATTTAATTCTTTGTTTTACGCTACCTAAGTAACTAGTGTACCCACAGCTCAGGAACACAAGAAACAGCATAACTGAACTGAGAAGCAGATAAGAAAAAGGATGATAATGTAAAATGAGAGCTTAAAGGAAGAATTGGATAGTAGCAACGAGACATCGTACATCTGACAAAGACAAATCCCATCAGGGTAATTACAAATAGTTTTTCTCAGAAGAGTATTACAAAGTGAGAATAGAGAATGCGTACCACTAATGGTGAACCACAGCCTTCCATCTGACTAGAGGATGCTGAGTGTGGAATATGAGCATAGTACTAGGACGATAATATGAATCGGGACAGAGGATAAAAGCAAAGCTGCTCACTGTAGGTTGACTGGAGTAACGGGCCCACATTGGTGACCGGAAAGGTGGAAATCAGAGCTAATGGAGGAGGCAATGAAACATTGTGAGTCAGCAGTGTGGGATGTGCTCACGAGACTTATGTTCAGTTTAAACTAACCAGACACAGGTGAAATTAACACCAGAATACCCCTTGGTGTAGGTGGTAAAGTGCTAAAGAATAGATTTCTTAACACTGTCAAATGGGAGATAAAGAGGCTACAGTTTTAAACTGATGAAGCGTTGCAGGAAGGATAGTGAGAGTTGCCCGCAATTGAGCAGAATAATGGAATTGAATGTTTGCTCTTTTTGTAAATATAATATTAGCATGAATAATAATGATATGAGATACGAGGAGTAAATACTACAACCTCTTGAAAAAAATGGGACATCAAGCATAGCATTACTTTTGTAGCTGCAAATAAGCACGCAAATAACCCGGTTTCGGTCTGAATCGGGCCGAAACATTGTCATTACTTTTCCTCTTAAGTGTGGGTTATTTGTATATTGTTCCAGCCATAATATAGTGACTTCTTGGCAAATAGATCATCACCCATGCACGCTCTTCACATTGCATATACCTTACCTTTGATCTATGATACAGAGCACCTATATAAGGATTTGCAAATGCTGTAATTATCCAGCTGGGCCTTAAACTAATAGCTGGTCGCCACTGTGGTCTTGACGAGTAGGTCTGTATTGTTACAAGGTCATTCCACCTCTCCTGACGCAGTGGCTAGACATGATGCTCCCTTGAACCACACCATGTCGTTCGAAGAGTGACACACTAAGCCATGCTTCATCCTCTCTTAATGCTAATGTCTTTTTTTGTAGCCCTCTCGTTCACTACCCCTTCGTGTTGTATTTCTCGCGTCTTTGGTTGGCTATCTGTTGATGGTTGTGGGGATCATCGTACTCTCTGCAGGCTCGGTAACATACTTCCAATGAAAAATAGGGGCGCCATTAGTACACTAAGAGAAAACACTAAGTGTTCGGGGCCCAAGACTGTTCAACAGCCTCCCACCAGGCATAAAGGGAATTACCAATAGACCCCTGGCTGCCTTGAAGAGGGAGTTGGACAGATACCTAAAGTCAGTACCCGATCAGCCGGGCTGGTTCTTACGTTGGCCTACGTATGGGCTGCAGTAACAGCCTGGTTGATCAGACCCTGATTCACCTGGGGGCCTGGTCAAGGACTGGGCCGCGGGGTCATTGACCCCCAGACCACCTTCTAGGTAGACCTTACCTGGAGGTTACCTGGAGGTTATTCCGGGGATCAACGCCCCCGCGGCCCGGTCCATGACCAGGCCTCCCGATGGATCAGGGCCTGATCAACTAGGCTGTTACTGCTGGCCGCACGCAGTCCGACGTACGAGCCACAGCCCGGCTGATCCGGCACTGACTTTAGGTATCTGTCCAGCTCTCTCTTGAAGGCAGCCAGGGGTTTATTGGCAATTCCCCTAATGCTTGATGGGAGGCTGTTGAACAGTTTTGGGCCCCGGACACTTATGGTGTTTTCTCTTAGTGTACCAATGGCGCCCCTACTTTTTATTGGGGGCATTTTGCATCGCCTGCCCAGTCTTTTACTTTCGTAGGGAGTGATTTCTGTGTGCAGATTTGGGACCATTCCTTCCAAGATTTTCCAAGTGTAGATTATGATACCCTGAGCAATCGTTCAGTTGATATTTTTGGAATCTGTGGAAGTGATGTATTCTGGGCGTTTATGACAATGGTAATAACTCCTTGGTGTCTTTAAGAGGAAACTTATTCACTTCTCCAAACCATTCCTGATCAGCTGAGTAGTGGTGTCTACTTTGGACTGCGTGTCTGGAGCACAAATCTAACTGGCCAAGTCAACCAGAAAGCCTGAGTTGAAATGGGACCGCGAAGGCTTTGATTCACAGCGCCATCATGTACGTATTGTTCCTGTTCACTGGTTGTACCCCACCACTCCGTCACCCGAGCAGTTCTCACCTATTTTCTTCTTCCCTTGACGCATGGCAAGGGTCATCCCTTAGCCATATGCCGTCATTCACACGTCTCACCCTCCACCCCACCCGCTTCGTACACACGTCCAACCACCCGCCTCGCATTTGTGCCTGTTAGGGATTGATAAACAAAAGAAAAACTATATATTTTGATGAAAATAAAAAGTTCACTATTGTAAGGCAGGATTCTGACGTACAGAATTTTCATCCTCATGGCATACATTAACAAAAAACACTAACCACAGCTTCGTAATATATAGTTCCTCTCAAAGACTTCTTCCTTTGTTCCAAAAAATATTTCTTATATTTACTGGTAGGTTAAATTGTCATGGATCTTTTGATGTCGACAGTTTTCTGATTGGCTCTTATTTTTTCGTTTAGTTTATTTACACTTACTGTATCTTTAACGACCGTCTGTGCTCTGAGATAAGGACTCATTAAGTTATATAATATTTCTTAGCATTAATTTACTAGGTGTGACATTTCTCTTAGGAAAAGAAAACGATTCAGGGAGGTACAGTTGTCCTGTTAAACGTTTTGCACTGACGGGATTGCTTGTGTTCTCTTTGTCTTATAAACATGAAAGATGGCAAGTATTTTCCTCTCTTTCTTCATAGGTCTTATGTAATATTTCATTTTAAATATAGGAGGCCTGGTCTCAGACCGTGCGGAGGAGGCAATAATCCTTGGACCCATTAGCAGGTAACACAGTCATCTAGGATATATTCTTGTGTGGTCCATACTTTGAAGCAAGAACTTGGAGGAAGTTGACAGTGGTTGCCGGCAAATTATGGATGGTCAAGTGTTTCACTTGAAACTCCCAGTAGTTCCAGCCAGTGCCAGCATCGTTAACACCACAAACACTTAAGTTGCTTCACTGTTTCCATTATTTCTCAAGAAAATATTTGTGTGTGTGTGTGTGTAGGTGTGTTGTGTGTGAAGGTATGGTTTGTTTGTGTAGATGTGTGTGGGTAGGGAGGATAGGTAGATAGGTAGCAAGAATGAAACTTGATGCTTTGCCCTCGAAGTGAAACTGGAATGTTCACATTAACGCTAGATAAAACTAGGTAATTGTTTTAGAAATGAGAATTAGAAGTGTGCGGGTTGAGTCAGTGTTCCAAGCATTGAAGGTCTTTAATGTTTTCCTTTTTGAATTGTTCTTGGTACAGCGAATGAATGCAAGTATTCACAAAGGAGTAACTGCCAGGTCTAAGTGCCACACTAGTGCCTGTACGTTTTGTCCGTGTTTCACAAAGGCCAGTATACCATATGGTATACCCGTGCCACACTACTTCTTGGGCATCGTATATGTGCCACACCCCTGCCTTTTGTAATTTATATAGAAAAACTAGTGTTTATTTTCTATATAAATTATGATATTGGAGTAATGTATAATTTAACTTGCTAGGCCCATGATAATACTGGAAAAATTAGTAGTCTAGAATATAGGCAGTAATAGAGGACTACCTAACTTACTTCGGATTGTCTGCTGTTGACAATACTAGAGCTGGCAAATAATGATAAACCTTGTGATGGGTGAGAGGTGCAGTTTGCTTAGAAGGACAAGTTTTTAGAGAACAGGGACAAGGTTTCTATTTTGGTAATCAACGCGTCTTCACAATAAGAAAAAAATGTGTAGTTATCAGCATAAGAGTTGTAACTGTTAGTACTGTGTCGTTTGGATAGAATCATTGGGACAGCCTTGTTAAAAGAGGGTATCGGTGAGTACGAGCAACACCCACGGTGCTGACGGGTAATGATTCTGGATGAGCCGGGTGTTGCGGCAACACGATATAAAGAACGAAGCGGAAGTTGGGGCAGTCACATTAGGAGTCGTCTTCCCGCTCCACCCACCACCTTCGCTCTTGTATTTGGTGTTGGCAGCCCCGGGCACCAGGTCTTTCTGTGTACAAATGACAAGAGGCACGACACAAGCAGGTAGGTCCTCGTGGGAGCACTGTCCGCCTGCCTCTATGACTCACACAGGTAATAAAATGAACCCTATTTGGGGTGAGGCTACGAAACACCAAACTTACTCTGCTGGCCGGTGATAAAATGGCCTTATTTGGTGGATGTGGGATGCAGTGGCTGCCACGCCTGCTGTCTGGCCTCCCCACATGCTGCAGTTATAATGTCACACACGGATTCTTGAAATTCGGTAACAGCGTATATTTAAAAATGCAAAATGAGTACTGCCGTAGGTCTCCTGGCTTATACTAGTCTACAACTTGCCCAGTCATTCCCACACGTGTACTTATCAAACCTAAACCTTCGAAAGAATTTGTTTCAGTTTTTAAAACCATAGCGCACTATTAATTCTATGATACTATTATGTGTTGCTTCCTTTGTTTTGTGCATTGGGTGGAAAATCTACCATCACATCTTAGAATGTGACAAAGGATTGTTGTTATGAGGTAGACCGGGATACCAACGAAGTCCCAACGGCGGGTCATCGTCTAAGACCCGCGTCAGGAAACACTTGCCCTGTTTCCTGACGAACCTTACCTAACCTAACCTGACCAACGATCAACGAAGCGGGTCTTCTTATGACTAATGCCTTATTAGAAATTTTCTTACTTCTCCTGGCAAACAAAATATCACCTTCAGGAGCCTTACCAGTCACGAGTGTTTGTATATAAAAAAGACATGCGGTAATTAGAATATGGGTATAGGGTTGATCTGTTTCCACGGTGTTCAGGAGAAGTAGGGAAGCGATGAGCACACTGAGGGTAACTTAACAAGTGTAAAGGAACCACGACTCGTCAACACTCTCCCTTCATGGAAAAATAAACATAAATACAGTGTAATGCGATTCTTTGACTACGTTTTGCCCACACAGTTGCCTTTATCAAGTCTCAAACACATCTACCTGGGTGAAGAGTGCATGAGTATATATAGTGTGGAGAGTTAGGTGGAGAATGTTGGGTAGGTTGGATGTGAGACGGACCTGCATGTCCGTCTCACATCAAAACCTTGTGTTTTAGTGATACATACACCATGTTAGTTACATGTTAGTGACACATACACCATGTTAGTAGTGTGTTAGTGACACATACACCATGTTAGTTATATGTTAGTGACACACACACCATGTTAGTTACATGTTAGTGACACATGCACCATGTTAGTTATATGTTAGTGACACACACACACACCATGTTAGTTACATGTTAGTGACACACACAATGTTAGTTACATGTTAGTGACACACACACCATGTTAGTTACATGTTAGTGACACATGCACCATGTTAGTTACATGTTAGTGACACATGCACCATGTTAGTTACATGTTAGTGACGCATGCACCATGTTAGTGACACATGCACCATGTTAGTTACATGTTAGTGACGCATGCACCATGTTAGTGACACATGCACCATGTTAGTTACATGTTAGTGACACATGCACCATGTTAGTTACATGTTAGTGACACATGCACCATGTTAGTTACATGTTAGTGACACATTCACCATGTTAGTTACATGTTAGTGACACACACACCATGTTAGTTACATGTTAGTGACACATGCACCATGTTAGTTACATGTTAGTGACGCATGCACCATGTTAGTGACACATGCACCATGTTAGTTACATGTTAGTGACGCATGCACCATGTTAGTGACACATGCACCATGTTAGTTATATGTTAGTGACACATGCACCATGTTAGTTACATGTTAGTGACACATGCACCATGTTAGTGACACATGCACCATGTTAGTTATATGTTAGTGACACATGCACCATGTTAGTTACATGTTAGTGACGCATGCACCATGTTAGTGACACATGCACCATGTTAGTTACATGTTAGTGACGCATGCACCATGTTAGTGACACATGCACCATGTTAGTTACATGTTAGTGACACATGCACCATGTTAGTTACATGTTAGTGACACATTCACCATGTTAGTTACATGTTAGTGACACACACACCATGTTAGTTACATGTTAGTGACACATGCACCATGTTAGTTACATGTTAGTGACACATTCACCATGTTAGTTACATGTTAGTGACACATGCACCATGTTAGTTACATGTTAGTGACACATGCACCATGTTAGTTACATGTTAGTGACACATGCACCATGTTAGTTACATGTTAGTGACACATTCACCATGTTAGTTACATGTTAGTGACACATGCACCATGTTAGTTACATGTTAGTGACACATGCACCATGTTAGTTATATGTTAGTGACACATCCACCATGTTAGTTACATGTTAGTGACACATGCACCATGTTAGTTACATGTTAGTGACACATTCACCATGTTAGTTACATGTTAGTGACACATGCACCATGTTAGTTACATGTTAGTGACACATACACCATGTTAGTTACATGTTAGTGACACATGCACCATGTTAGTTACATGTTAGTGACACATACACCATGTTAGTTATATGTTAGTGACACATGCACCATGTTAGTTACATGTTAGTGACACATGCACCATGTTAGTTACATGTTAGTGACACATACACCATGTTAGTTATATGTTAGTGACACATGCACCATGTTAGTTACATGTTAGTGACACATGCACCATGTTAGTTACATGTTAGTGACACATGCACCATGTTAGTTACATGTTAGTGACACATACACCATGTTAGTTACATGTTAGTGACACATGCACCATGTTAGTTACATGTTAGTGACACATACACCATGTTAGTTATATGTTAGTGACACATGCACCATGATGTTTCATGTAGCACAGTTCGATACATCAGTAGTGTGCTGCCACCTTCCACTAGCGAAGGGGTTACCCACGTCTTCTCTTTTGAGGCTGATAAGGGGCTCTTCATCCAAGGAATTAGAGATACCATCCTCGTCCTTTGGCTAAATTTGATTATCTCGCTCCCCAGGCGCTGTATGACCCTTTCGGATTAAGCGCTTCCCCGTGAATATAAAAGTAATAACTATGCCTCCTTTATTATTAATAATAATAAAATACTAGATATAAGAACACATGTGCAGCTGAGATTTCAATTTTTGTGGCAACGTTTCGCTCTCCTGGAGAGCAAAACGTTGCCACAATAAAATGTCACATTAGTTGCACATGTCATATGTAACATATCGTCGGTATTCTACCAACAATATTACAATAAAAACTAGCCAATTCGATTCTTGTAATAATAATAATAATAGTGAGGGCTGTTGTGTTGGAGGGTTGAGGCACAACTCTCTTCTTACAAGGGTCACTGTGTTGCAATGTTAAGGCTGCCTCTGTCTTTAGATTTCACTGGAATTATTGCAGTTAACGTTTTAGCACCGTTTTGAATCACTTCTTGAAACTGTTTTTTTATTAGTGACCTCAGTGACATTTACCAACCAGTACGCACATACTGTGTTAGTGAGCTCAGTGACATTTATCAACCAGTACGCACATACTGTGTTAGTGAGCTCAGTGACATTTACCAACCAGCACACACACACAGTGTTAGTGAGCTCACTGATATTTATTAGCCAGTACACAAACTGCCTATGTTAGTGAGCTCAGTGACATTTACCAACCAGTACACACACATACTGTGTTAGTGAGCTCAGTGACATTAACCAACTAGTACACAAATTGTGTGTTAGTGACCTTAGTGATGTTTATCAGCCAGTACACAAACTGCCTGTGTTAATGAGCTCAGTGAGGTGTCTTGTTCAGAATTACGTGAGTGAAACACGTTAGAAACCTAACTGTATTATGAGGCGTATTTGATAGGTTATTGTAGTGGCATGGTACCTGGAGGTTACCTGGAGGTTATTCCGGGGATCAACGCCCCCGCGGCCCGGTCCATGACCAGGCCTCCCGATGGATCAGGGCCTGATCAACTAGGCTGTTACTGCTGGCCGCACGCAGTCCAACGTACGAGCCACAGCCCGGCTGATCCGGCACTGACTTTAGGTATCTGTCCAGCTCTCTCTTGAAGGCAGCCAGGGGTTTATTGGCAATTTCCCTAATGCTTGATGGGAGGCTGTTGAACAGTTTTGGGCCCCGGACACTTATGGTGTTTTCTCTTAGTGTACCAATGGCGCCCCTACTTTTTATTGGGGGCATTTTGCATCGCCTGCCCAGTCTTTTACTTTCGTAGGGAGTGATTTCTGTGTGCAGATTTGGGACCATTCCTTCCAAGATTTTCCAAGTGTAGATTATATATCTCTCCCTCCTGCGTTACAACGAGTACAAGTCAAGTGCTTCCAAACGTAGTGTGGTGCAGGTGTGTAGCATCATGATAGTGTGGTGCAGGTGTATAGCATCGTGGTAGTGTGGTGCAGGTGTATAGCATCGTGGTAGTGTGGTGCAGGTGTATAGCATCATGGTAGTGTGGTGCAGGTGTGTAGCATCATGATAGTGTGGTGCAGGTGTGTGACGAGGGTAATAGAGGGCTTCAATTGAGGGTTTCCTGTCCTGTCTTCCCCTCACCTAGGTCCACATTCACAACCTCCCCTCTCTTACTCTGCTTGTCTCCCCCTCCCTTCGACCTCCTCTTCCCTCCCCTCGCTTTTCTCTTCCCCAAGCTCACTCCTTGCTCCTCACCCAGAACTCACCACCTCCCTTGACTTTTTTTGGGTTATCCTAGGTAATTTACACACTTGTTAGGATGCAATAATCGCGAACAAGCGATACAAGATGTAAAATAACCACAGGGGAGTTGAATGAGGCCTGGAGCTATCATTCAACTCTCCCTGTGTTGTTTTGTATATGTTGCTATGTATAATTGTACTTATGTGTACCTGTTTCTAAATAAACTTACTGCCCCTTCTCCCTATCCAAGCTCACTCCTCGTCCCCTCAAGCTCACCCAGGTCCCCTCTTCTCCTGTCCCACCCCTGGCCCACTAAGCAGCGCCGATGTTAGTCACAGCACTCACCTCTTGAGTCACTTTTGACCCACCTCTACACGATGAGTCAGGCACCATCCCATCCCTCCTCGCTCCTTCCTCAAAAGGGTTAAGTGGTTTTACCCTCTCCTCTCAAATAGCCTCGCACTATTGTCCCTTCACAGAGACTCCATAATTATTTCTCTTCATCCATCCCTTAAAAAGAATCAAACTTGTGCCTTTCTGGAGAGGCCAGGCAATACACACACACACACACACACACACACACACACACACACACACACGTGGGGCCAGGAGCTATGAATCGACCCCTGCAGTCACAGGTGAGTACATAGAGCGGGATCCATACATAGCCTTAAGTAGGATAATGCTTTTGTAGCCGGGAGAGTGTGGACCTATCAGCGACCAGCGAAGGGGCGGGGGCCAGGAGCTGTGAATCGACCCCTATAACCACATATAGGTGAGTACATGGGCTGTAGTGCAAACGTTGACTGCGGGTGGCGGGCCCCAACAGCCTCATAGATCAAGCCAGCGACCAGAAGGCCTGGTCTGTGACCTCCGGAAGCGAATACAGATAACATCTCTCTCTGTCCAAAATAGGAACCGTAAAGCCCGTTTTATTAACAGAATTAGGTACATCAGCGCATTGCTACCCTAGTATGTTAGTTATGTAATGGAAACACAAGCCATCTATTTCTGGCACATACCATCACACAGGATGTTTCACATAGCGTATGAAACCTGTCATTCTGAGCTGGGAGACTTCAGCAGCGTGATAGTTACGTGGTCAAGCATTCCGTCGTGAGTTCAGTAGCTACTGCAGCTTCACAAGTCTCTTCGTATATAATAAAATTGACTACACTCGCAAGTGTGCCCAGAGAGCGGCCAGGAGGAGAATATGGGAATTCTTAACCTCCTATATTAGTGGCTTGCTCCATCCATTGCCTGCTGTACTGGTGACTTCCTTCCATTGCCTACTACCCCTGATGGCTTGCTCCTTCCACTACCTACTGTCCTGGTGGGTGGCTGCTGCACCCTTCTTGGCAGAGTTGAGTGCGGTTAAGGGAGCCACCACTACGTTGTTTGTGTGGCACCTCGCATGATGGATCACCTTCACAAATTGGGTGGTTTGCACGAGCTCCGCTCAAGTGTTATTATCCTCATACTACTCGCCCTCCCACACTCACCCTACGCCCGGGAAGTACTCTATACAAGTAATTATAATGGCTAAGAAAAAAATATTACATTAATAATAAATTTATATTATTATTGATTATATAATTATTTATATTGTTATTGATATTGTTATTAAGAGCGCTAAACACGCATGGATCACTCAGTGTTAGTGACACTGGCACACACACATACATTGAGATATACTTTTATTTGCACTGAGTATTTACTTTAAAGAATTCTGTAATGTTAGTGCACAGGTGACTTGCAGATTTAATAACCCACGTGCAGTAGATAGGCTTCAAACCTAACCATGTAAGGTCTTCTCATTTTACTTTTTTTGACATGTTTTAATATTTCTTCTTGGACTTTTGTTGTAGTCAGTAATGTACGATCCGTAAGAGTTAAACACTTGTTTTTTTTTTTTTAATACAATAATTTTTACTTTGTGGTCTTAATTTTCTTGTTAGACTTTTTCATGTTTACATTTTTCTGTTATAAATAATTGTATCGTGCAAAATTTTGTCTCGATTTGTTCTTGAGTTGGTCATTTTTCCTGTTTTATTGGTGATCTCATATCCCTGTTGTGGGTAAGATGGGGAGTGGATATAATAGACGTCCATGGTCTGGTAACCTTGTAATGATCTATAGTTATATGCATCTGCCAAGCCTAAGTTCTGTTATATTCAAAGAAAGAGAATAGGTAATAACCATAATTTTTAAAGGGGGTGGACCGGTAAGCCAACGGGAGACCTCGGTCAAAGACCAAAAACTCCAGCTGCAGGTCGTCATATGCCTAAGATCCACTTCAGGAAGTTTCTTTTTTCCTGAATATTATACAATACAAAACCGAGATCCTGCCTCTACAAGGTCCTGTTTCCAACTGACACTTTGAGAGGTGTGGGGGAAATATAAATATGAAGGGGGTCGCTGGGTACACACCTTCTACCATCATACGGTTGTTAAAGTTATTTAAATATAATATATGACCTATAGATAGTAATGACAGTATTGACCTGCCCACATGTTCTTATATTCATAGCAAAGTTAATATTTTTTTTGAGTTACTGGTTACTTCCTGATAAACTATTGCCGGCGCAGTCATCACAACCTGGCTGAACAGGACTTTTAGTTCCTCTTTGAAGATTTCCGCCTTTGTTATATGTAATCACATTAGCATAAATGTGAATATAAGTAGAATAAGGAGCATGTGCCACTGTATTCAGGTTCTAAAGTGTGCAACAATAGCCTGGCTGATGAGGCGGGCTCCAGGGAAGATCTCTTAGGTTACGAGGCAGCTCTGTCAGGCCTAGCGGGAAAGCAAGACTCGGGAATGATAATCCCCAGAGCAATAACCGCAGTAAGCCTGACTCAGAGTTTAAGTTTATTTAGGCACAGGCACACATAAGTACAGTTATCATACAAGGTATAAATTACCTAGGATAACCCCCCAAAAAAAGCCAGACAAGCGACTCACCTCCGCCGACAGTAGTATCCGAGTTGCAGTACTCAGCCTTCAGTCACCAGCACATCCTCGCACCACGAGTAATAATCCTACACAAACGTTTCCTGGATATTTTCGACTACCGTTTTGCCATATATATTATGATCATATTTGTGGTTAAATATACGTTTTATTAGATTATGTAACCTAACCCAATCTAGCCTAACCTGACCTACCAAAAATACAAAAAATAGCATTTATAAGTTTGCAGGAAGAGTTAAGAAACTGAAGTTGGGAACTACATGGAAAAATTATCATTTGTAAAATGATTATAGGTTGCAAATATATAAATAAAGGTGATTGTTAAGAGGTCCCTAATTATCCTCGTGACTATACACAAATAACCCGCACATAAAAGAGAGAAGCTTACGACGACGTTTCAGTCCGACTTCGACCATTTACAAAGTCACTACTCGAATCAATTCTTGATCACCCAGGCTTTGTTGTCTGTATTGGACTGTGTGTTGCTAGCACTAACAGCCTGACTGATCAACCCATCAACTATGAGGCCTGGTCTAGGACCGGCTTACGAGGACTGTGACTCAAGAATCTACAAGAGGTAGACTGAGGGAACTGAGAGTTCTTTCTGAATGGTTCGTACCAAGTCGCTAAAGTTTTCCCCTGCGTGGGCATTGCTCAGTGGTCCCCGTGGGTTTAGCGCTCTGCAAAAATATAATAATCTTGGTGAGTGGATCGTACCCACTTGCTGACAATTGGGAATCACGATGAGTCACTAGCATGAAGAGAACAAGACTTACCAAGTGTTCACTCTATATTTGTTTTATTCCTTGCGTGAGTAGTGAGTGAGTTTCGTGTTGCACTTTAATGTAGTATAGAGAAGCGTGCTGAATACTCTGATTACTCGGTTGAATTTGCCTATTTAAGTTTGCATGGGGTTGAGTAGCACCTGGTCTGTTTGACTTTCCATCGACTGATGTGAAATCGCCCTCTTAAATAACTTACTCTGTACCGCTGCATGGAATCCACTTCTACTGTGTTATTAGTGGTATTTTGTTCGTCAGGAAACAAGTGCCTCCTGACACGAGTCTTAATGAGATGATAGCCCGTAACTGGTTAAGCATCCGTTGGCTTACCCCAGCTAAGTCACACAACACACTTGAAACACAAAGGCTAGCTAGTGGTACCTACTCGTGTATATATTTACGGTTATATGGTTACGGGTATCCTTGTTTGTTTTTCTGTCTCATTATTCAGTTCGTTCCACCTCTCTACTATTCTTACATTGAAGAGATGTGCTCCTGATATCCCTGTGGCTCATTCGGGTGTGTAAATTCCAGCCACACCTTGCTCTTGCTCCAACCTTGGTAAAGGGCCTATCTCATCTGTTAATATATTTGTTAATGGTGCTGTATCATTGCCCTTGCGACTTCATCTAATCCCAGGCGTCCTTGATTCATAATGAAATCATAATTGGATTCTTTAGTGAATGGACCAAAAGGTTGGATTGTATATTCACCTGTAAATCAGATTACATACGTAATGCAGTTGTATGCCTTTGAAACTACAGCGTCGATAAGCTATGTAAACGGAATTGATTATTCAAAATCAAGAAATAAACTCACGATACAGCACACCCATCAGTACCTGAATTACTTAGTATATATGAAAAACATAAATCTGCTTGTAAATAAATACACAGAATGTACTGGCAATTAATTTTGTCAACCAGTCATTAACGTCGTTACAAGCTCCGTTAATTCATTAATAAAATCAACCTTTACTTTTTAACTACATCTGAGTTGCCAGGTATCACTTCTGCCCAGCAGAGAGTGTCGAGAAACTTTTTTCTCCATCTGTACTTTAGGAAGTACAGTATTGTTTTGAATATAATTTGTGTGATGCAGGTGGTGGATTATTGGTTGTTAGCCCCAAATGTGACGTACCGTCAAGTCTGGTACAAAAATATTTTAACCATTCTAAATTCTTCCACGCTGTATCTCCTCGAGGTTATTCATGTGAGTGGTGTGCATTATAATGTAGTGTGCAGGTCTTACACTCTCACTCAGGCTACTTTTTTCTTTTAACATTCTTCCTCTTTTACCCTTACATTCCTCTTTATCTTCTGTTTGATCATTTGTCACTAGGATTATTCATCACTGTTTCGAAGTTTGAGTTTTGTGTTTCACTGCTGTGACGGAAGATGGTCTCTATATACTTTACGCTGGCAATTCCCAAAAATAATAAAGTTGTGAGTGCTTACAGAGAATGAGATACAGCTCAGTGTAGTACTTAAGCCCTGTAGCACCGCCTGAGGCCAAGTTTGCCTGGTCAACTAAACTGATGCTGACAGTGGCAAGCACGCCTACATATTCATCACAACTTGGTTTATCAATAGTTACTCTGCACTGTTTCCACGGTGTGTTGCAAGCACTCGTTATCCTCACGCTGATGACAGTTCTTACATACGCCTGTTATTGAGTGCGTGTTCAGCTATCATGTATTAACCATGTATGGCCCGTGTGGTCTGGTAAGCAAAGCTCTCGCTCGCTTCACACACTGAAGGTCTGTGGTTTGATTCCTGGCAAGGGTGGAAACATTAGGTGTGGTTCCTTACACATGTTGTCCCTGTTCACCCATCAGTAAAATGGGTACCTGGATGTTAATCGACTGGTGTGGGTCGCATCCTGGGATAAAATTGATCTAATTTACTTGAAATGCTCTGCATAACAAATGACGTTCTATATAGTATGTTATAGATGTCAGCTAGGACTGTATACCTTGTAGAAATAAAAATTATTATTATTATTAAGTCCCAAGATTTTGTGGAGTAGCTTTTTCCTTCATGGTTGGTTGTGTGTGTGTGTGTGTGTGTGTGTGTGTGTGTGTGTGTGTGTGTGTGTGTGTGTGTGTGTGTGTGTGTGTGTGTGTTGTGTTGTGTATGTGTGTGTTGTGTGTGTGTGTGTGTTGTGTGTGTTTGTGTGTGTGTGTTGTGTGTGTGAGGTGTGTGTGTGTGAGGTTGTGTGAGGTGTGTGTGTGTGTGAGAGAGAGAGAGAGAGAGAGAGAGAAAGAGAGAAAAGAGGGAGCGAGCGAGCTTACAATCTAGAGAACGAAGGAGAAATTATATTAAGAAAATGCCAGCCCTTCTCGCTAATGTTTTAGGTTTTCGTTTTCTAAAAATATTGGCAAATTATGGAACGCAGTTTAAAACATCCAGCCTCGTATCTTGTTTGCCACTATCTTCCAAATCTCTCTCTCTCTCTCTCTCTCTCTCTCTCTCTCTCTCTCTCTCTCTCTCTCTCTCTCTCTCTCTCTCTCTCTCTCTCTCTCTCTCCATACAAGTTATCTTTAAAATCTGTCCCCAGTAATATTTTTATTGTTAACAAAGGTTGATACTTAAGTCAGGGTCATGTTTCAGTGGTGTAATAAATGTATATACAAGCTGAAGCTGAACTTCGTTTCACTCTCTCTCTCTCTCTCTCTCTCTCTCTCTCTCTCTCTCTCTCTCTCTCTCTCTCTCTCTCTCTCTCTCTCTCTCTCTCTCTCTCTCCCTCCCTCCCTCCCTCCCTCCCTCCCTCCCTTCCATTTTACTCCTTTTCCTCTTTACCTTTTGTTTTTATTCCCCAGTCCTTGTTTCTCGTATTTTTCCTCTCTTTTACCTTCTCTTTCTTCTTTCCTCTCAGTAGCTTTTGTTTTGCTTTCCCTATCTTCCCCTCTTTCCCCCTCTCCCCTCTTCCTCTTTTCTCATTTTCCACCACCTTGGCTTCTTTCGCTCCCTTCCCTTCTTCCTCCCAGCGTTCCTCTTCTCTCATTCTTTCCCTTCCCCTCTGGCTTCTCTCGTTCCCCCTCCCTCCTTCCTGGCTTCTTTCGTTTTCCCTCTTGATCACCACGAGGCCTGATCACGGACCAGGTCGCGGGGGCGTTGACCCCCTCCAGGTATACTCCTTATTTAGGTTAACTGGGTGAGTGGCTTTTGGTTATCCTGCAGAGTAAAGACATTCATGCCAGGGAAGCACTGCGTACTGCATCCACCCTTACTATAATGTTCATTGTTGCTTCCTTGTTTTGGGGAGAACCGGAGGGAGAGTGGAGGGACCAGAGGCAGGCAGGGATGTCTGGTCCCGGCTGAGTGAGACGTAGAAGATGTACGTTTTAGCTCCAAGGCGTGACAAGCCCGGTGATTGACTTAGCGATTTTAATCTGAAATAAAAATATTCTTAGCATATGTTTACTCACCTGCAAGTGCCGTTAAGTGGTGTCTTGACCTGACCTGACCTCGTGTGACGTGTGGAAACTGTGACCTGGGGTCGCCTTGACCTGGCCTGATCTGCGTTAGCCCTGACTGCTATTTAGATAGATATCACTAAGCTCATTAGCCTAAACAAATATAACTCATATTTGTACTGTGAAGTAGATTGTGTACGTGCACGCGAGTGCATGTACTTGTGTGGTGTACACTGAAGGATGGGCGGACTGGTGGGATGGTTAAGGGAATGGGTGGTTGTAGTTGGGTGTGACTGAAGGAGTTGGTAGTGGTAAGATGCGTAGTTACGGGGGTGAATAGTGTTAGGGGGGGGGTGTAGTTATTGGAGTGGGTCGTGATGTTAGGGTGCGTGGTGAGTGTGGATATGAAGAGTGGCTAGTTGTAGGAGGGTGTGAGTAGAAAAGTGGGTGGTAGACGGTGGGTGTATTCTTAGGCGATTGAAACAAAATCTAGTTTGCTATTTCTTAAGGACGTCAGAGGATAATGTGAAGCGTATGATGAATACAGTTTGATAAACAAATTTGCAGATATTCTAAAGATACAGATCAGTTTACTGATTGTTTACTAAAATATTGAGCAGATGGAATATGATAGTGTAGTGTTGTTTATTTGTACTTGAGCAAGCCTTGATGAACATAATTGATTAGTAAATGTGAACATAGATTCACAAGGGGCCGTTCTTGCCCAACATATTTACTGACCTTCAGTAAAGCATTTGAGGCAGTGGACCATGATATAGAACACGATATTGTATAACTGAATTTCAGTAAGGCTTCTGATAGTCCCACACAGAACACTGTTCAAGAAAGTGACAACACATGGTATTGGAGGAAAAAATCATCCCTGGAGGTATGGCTGACTGATAACAAGCAGAGAGTTGGCATCATTGGAGATGTGAGAACTAGTCACAAGTGGCATTCCTCAAGGCTCAGGCTTGGTGTTGATAATTTACAGTAATGATTTCGAGGTGGGAATAAGAAAAAACAATATGAATAAAAGTGCTGACTTACAAAACTGGGCCAATTCATACTTTGTGAGGATATTATTGAACTACAGGAAGATTTGGGGAAGTAAATTTTCTTATTTTCATATTTCGTTTCAGGCAATCAGAAAGTAATTTATGATAGTTTTTTTCAAGGTCTTACAAGATTTTAAGATGATTTATCAGAGCATTGATTGTTTGCCAGAACCAAGTCAAGCAGATGTTGCCTTATTTATCAACTACTGGAAAAGACAAGACCCAGACCACCTCTAGGACGTCGTGCGACTCCAGATTAAATCCTTAATCATGCATTGTATTATTATTATTATTATTATTATTATTATTATTATTATTATTGTGGAAGTGCTGAAACCGTAGAGTTATACAGGTTCGATCTAGGGAAGGGTATCTCCAAATTTTTGGATCTAGAGCCCCTCACCGGCATCATGCGTTAAAAAACAAGATGAGCATTATAAGATTACTCGGTGTCAGTAGGAATCTTTTCTGCTAAGACAGAGCACTGAAATTCCTTGCTCTTCATAGACATGTCTTGAGGTTGGCAGAGAGTTATTGATTCAAGGATTTGCAGCTACCCTTCCTCGGATCAAACCTGTCTCCCATTCCCCATAGTCGTTGAATTAGGGGGAGGGGAGACATGATTTAAATGTACATGTGGGAAACGGGAATGTTAAGGGCTACAAATTTTGTACAAATATCAGCCCACACAGTAAGGTAAGTGCAGTAAAGGCCAGAAAAATGATAAGATGAATAATGATAACTTCAAAATAAATGAAGGCAGTTGTGATAATATATAAATTACTTGGGTTCTCTTGTGTAGTCTGTTCTGTGCTGACAGCTCCGTTCAGAGAGAGAGAGAGAGAGAGAGCTCTTAGCTTGTCAGTAAAGTTAGGAATCCTTAACTTGTAAATAGCTTGTCAAAGTTAGGGATCCATAACCTAACCTTGTCAAACCCTGTGTAAAAAAAAATCGTTTACTTCCCGCATAGGACCAATAAAGCATTTGAATTGCTGTAACGTCTGAAAGCGAAGATGCCAGTGCCAGAATATATATATATATATATATATATATATATATATATATATATATATATATATATATATATATATATATATATATATCTGTGTGTGTGTGTGTGTGTGTGTGTGTGTGTGTGTGTGTGTGTGTGTGTGTGTGTGTGTGTACTCACCTAGTTGAGGTTGCGGGGGTCGAGTCCGAGCTCCTGGCCCCGCCTCTTCACTGATCGCTACTAGGTCACTCTCCCTGAGCCGTGAGCTTTATCATACCTCTGCTTAAAGCTATGTATGGATCCTGCCTCCACTACATCGCTTCCCAAAACTATTCCACTTACTGACTACTCTGTGGCTGAAGAAATACTTCCTAACATCCCTGTGATTCATCTGTGTCTTTAGCTTCCAACTGTGTCCCCTTGTTACTGTGTCCAATCTCTGGAACATCCTGTCTTTGTCCACCTTGTCAATTCCTCTCAGTATTTTGTATGTTGTTATCATGTCCCCCCTATCTCTCCTGTCCTCCAGTGTCGTCAGGTTGATTTCCCTTAACCTCTCCTCGTAGGACATACCTCTTAGCTCTGGGACTAGTCTTGTTGCAAACCTTTGCACTTTCTCTAGTTTCTTTACGTGCTTGGCTAGGTGTGGGTTCCAAACTGGTGCCGCATACTCCAATATGGGCCTAACGTATACGGTGTACAGGGTCCTGAACGATTCCTTATTAAGATGTCGGAATGCTGTTCTGAGGTTTGCTAGGCGCCCATATGCTGCAGCAGTTATTTGGTTGATGTGCGCTTCAGGAGATGTGCCTGGTGTTATACTCACCCCAAGATCTTTTTCCTTGAGTGAGGTTTGTAGTCTCTGACCCCCTAGACTGTACTCCGTCTGCGGCCTTCTTTGCCCTTCCCCAATCTTCATGACTTTGCACTTGGTGGGATTGAACTCCAGGAGCCAATTGCTGGACCAGTTCTGCAGCCTGTCCAGATCCCTTTGTAGTTCTGCCTGGTCTTCGATCGAGTGTATTCTTCTCATCAACTTCACGTCATCTGCAAACAGGGACACCTCAGAGTCTATTCCTTCCGTCATGTCGTTCACAAATACCAGAAACAGCACTGGTCCTAGGACTGACCCCTGCGGGACCCCGCTGGTCACAGGTGCCCACTCTGACACCTCGCCACGTACCATGACTCGCTGCTGTCTTCCTGACAAGTATTCCCTGATCCATTGTAGTGCCTTCCCTGTTATCCCTGCTTGGTCCTCCAGTTTTTGCACCAATCTCTTGTGTGGAACTGTGTCAAACGCCTTCTTGCAGTCCAAGAAAATGCAATCCACCCACCCCTCTCTCTCTTGTCTTACTGCTGTCACCATGTCATAGAACTCCAGTAGGTTTGTGACACAGGATTTCCCGTCCCTGAAACCATGCTGGCTGCTGTTGATGAGATCATTCCTTTCTAGGTGTTCCACCACTCTTCTCCTGATAATCTTCTCCATGATTTTGCATACTATACATGTCAGTGACACTGGTCTGTAGTTTAATGCTTCATGTCTGTCTCCTTTTTTAAAGATTGGGACTACATTTGCTGTCTTCCATGCCTCAGGCAATCTCCCTGTTTCGATAGATGTATTGAATATTGTTGTTAGGGGTACACATAGCGCCTCTGCTCCCTCTCTCAATACCCATGGGGAGATGTTATCTGGCCCCATTGCCTTTGAGGTATCTAGCTCACTCAGAAGCCTCTTCACTTCTTCCTCGGTTGTGTGCACTGTGTCCAGCACTTGGTGGTGTGCCCCACCTCTCCGTCTTTCTGGAGTCCCTTCTGTCTCCTCTGTGAACACTTCTTTGAATCTCTTGTTGAGTTCTTCACATACTTCCCGGTCATTTCCTGTTGTCTCTCCTCCTTCCTTCCTTAGCCTGATTACCTGGTCCTTGACTGTTGTTTTCCTCCTGATGTGGCTGTACACCAGTTTCGGGTCAGATTTGGCTTTCGCTGCTATGTCATTTTCATATTGTCTTTGGGCCTCCCTTCTTATCTGTGCATATTCGTTTCTGGCTCTACGACTGTTCTCCTTATTCTCCTGGGTCCTTTGCCTTCTATATTTCTTCCATTCCCTAGCACACTTGGTTTTTGCCTCCCTGCACCTTTGGGTAAACCATGGGCTCCTCCTGGCTTTTTTCATTACTCCTGTTACCCTTGGGTACAAACCTCTCCTCAGCCTCCTTGCATTTTATTGCTACATATTCCATCATCTCATTAACTGGCTTCCCTGCCAGTTCTCTGTCCCACTGAACCCCGTTCAGGTAGTTCCTCATTCCTGTGTAGTCCCCTTTCTTGTAGTTTGGCTTCATTCGTCCTGGCCTTCCTGCTTCTCCCTCCACTTGTAGCTCTACTGTGTATTCGAAGCTTACAACCACATGGTCACTGGCCCCAAGGGGTCTTTCATATGTGATGTCCTCGATATCTGCACTACTGAAGGTGAATACTAAGTCCAGCCTTGCTGGTTCATCCTCTCCTCTCTCTCTTGTAGTGTCCCTTACGTGTTGGTACATGAAGTTCTCCAGTACCACCTCCATCATCTTAGCCCTCCAAGTATCTTGGCCCCCATGTGGGTCCAAGTTCTCCCAATCTATCTCCTTGTGGTTAAAGTCACCCATGATCAGGAGCTTTGCCCTGCATGCATGTGTGTGTGTGTGTGTGTGTGTGTGTGTGTGTGTGTGTGTGTCGGGAAGAGAGATGGTGAGTTAGTGGGTTTACTGTTAGGGAACAGTGATCGTAAGTTAGTGGGTTTGTGGTTAGGGAAAAGGTGGGTGGTTATGGCAGTGGTTACATCTTGGAAAGTGGATCTGCAATTGGAAGAGGGAAGATAATGGATAAGTAATGTGAAAATGGGTCAGTGTGGTGGTAGGTGAGGGTAGGGGTTGGTTGTGAGAGGAGAGGGCTACCAGGTGGGTTGTGGTAGAATGGTGATGGAAGACTTGAAGGTTGGTGTGGTAGATTATGGGTGAGGTGGTGGTAGGATGGTTACTTGTGGTACGATGGGAGTTGAGAGGTGATTATAGGAGGATGGAACTTACCTGAAGATGGTTCTGAAGGTCTAGGGACGATGGATTGTGGTAATGATACTCTTGCTCTACCATCCACATGGAGGATATTGGGTTTACAATGAACTAGCAGCTTCGGCGGCACAGTCAATCGTAAATCATCCAGAATATTGTTTATTTTCTCCAGGAGATTCTCTTCTTGCACCAAGAGACACTTTCAGCCTATTGGATAGTGACTAATAGAATACAATATTGACCAAGTAGTTCGTCACATAATGTACTCCATGTAGTTCATCACATAATGTACTCCATGTAGTTCGTCACATAATGTACTCCAAGTAGTTCATCACATAATGTACTCCATGTAGTTCATCACATAATGTACTCCATGTAGTTCATCACATAATGTACTCCAAGTAGTTCATCACATAATGTACTCCATGTAGTTCATCACATAATGTACTCCATGTAGTTCATCACATAATGTACTCCATGTAGTTCATCACATAATGTACTCCATGTAGTTCATCACATAATGTAATCCATGTAGTTCATCACATAATGTACTCCATGTAGTTCATCACATAATGTACTCCATGTAGTTCATCACATAATGTACTCCATGTAGTTCATCACATAATGTACTCCATATAGTTCATCACATAATGTACTCCATGTAGTTCATCACATAATGTACTCCATGTAGTTTGTCACATAATGTACTCCATGTAGTTTGTCACATAATGTACTCCAAGTAGTTCATCACATAATGTACTCCATGTAGTTCATCACATAATGTACTCCATGTAGTTCATCACATAATGTACTCCATGTAGTTTGTCACATAATGTACTCCAAGTAGTTCATCACATAATGTACTCCATGTAGTTCATCACATAATGTACTCCAAGTAGTTCGCCACATAATGTACTCCAAGTAGTTTGTCACATAATGTACTCCATGTAGTTCATCACATAATGTACTCCATGTAGTTCGTCACATAATGTACTCCGTGTAGTTTGTCACATAATGTACTCCATGTAGTTCGTCACAATGTACTCCATGTAGTTCATCACATAATGTACTCCAAGTAAGTTCATCACATAATGTACTCCAAGTAGTTCATCACATAGTGTACTCCAAGTAAGTTCATCACATAATGTACTCCATGTAGTTCGTCACATAATGTAATCAAAGTAGTTCGTCACATAATGTACTCCAAGTAAGTTCATCACATAATGTACTCCATGTAGTTCATCACATAATGTACTCAAAGTAAGTTCATCACATAATGTACTCAAAGTAGTTCATCACATAATGTACTCAAAGTAGTTTATCACATAATGTACTCAAAGTAAGTTCATCACATAATGTACTCAAAGTAGTTTATCACATAATGTACTCAAAGTAGTTCATCACATAATGTACTCAAAGTAGTTCATCACATAATGTACTCAAAGTAGTTCATCACATAATGTACTCCATGTAGTTTATCACATAATGTACTCAAAGTAGTTTATCACATAATGTACTCAAAGTAGTTCATCACATAATGTACTCCATGTAGTTTATCACATAATGTACTCCAAGTAGTTCATCACATAATGTACTCCAAGTAGTTCGTCACATAATGTACTCAAAGTAGTTTATCACATAATGTACTCAAAGTAGTTCGTCACATAATGTACTCAAAGTAAGTTCATCACATAATGTACTCCATGTAGTTCATCACATAATGTACTCAGAGTAGTTCGTCACATAATGTACTCCATGTAGTTTATCACATAATGTACTCCAAGTAGTTCATCACATAATGTACTCCAAGTAGTTCATCACATAATGTACTCCAAGTAGTTCATCACATAATGTACTCAAAGTAGTTCGTCACATAATGTACTCCATGTAGTTTATCACGTAATGTACTCAAAGTAGTTTATCACATAATGTACTCAAAGTAGTTCATCACATAATGTACTCCATGTAGTTTATCACATAATGTACTCAAAGTAGTTCATCACATAATGTACTCCACGTAGTTCATGTTGTATAACTTGTGGGTTTAGCAGTTCTTCTGATAATCGGCGGAGCGAAAGTTACCCCTTTCAGCTCAACACCAACACTTTCATAAGTACGTAAGAGAAAAGGAGCTTTCCAGTAGTTCTGTTAGCTCTTGATAAGTAGTTCTTATGTATCTTTATCTGAGGTTGGGTCACCTTGCCGTGGTGGCGAGGTTTGAGGGGCCTGAGTGCCTCTTTGAGAACCCATGAACACACTTTGCGTAAATGGTGGATATTTTCTCTTTCGTCAGAATTTTCTACGGCTTGTATCTTATGACTTGGGACGAATTATGATAGCCTATGAATTAATGTACTTACCTTTAATTTTCATTAATTATAGCTAATGAGTTAATTATAATTAATGTACTTACCTTTAATTTTCTCTAAATCTAATGAGTTAATTATTTACAAAATTATCAAATTGATGATAATAGTATTTTTTTTTTAAAGATACCCCACAATTGGTATTATGGCAGTGTTTTAATGATAAAAGTAACTTCTTGTATTTGGAGTATTACAAATCGAAGTCTTTTGTGATTTATAAAATCAACTGTTAGGTAATTTACACATACATTACTGTATATGATAATTTGTGTAACTGTATTTGTATACCTGTATCTAAGTTTACAAACCAATTTGAAGTTAAGATAACTAATTACTTGACACTGAAGTTGCCAATTACTACTTAGCGTCATCATTTATAACTGGTCGAGTATTTCCCTACCATCTACTGTTACAACCATTTATTACCAGTGTGTTGGTGCACCTGGCCTCTCCCTCCCTCCAGTGTGTTGGTGCACCTGGCCTCTCCCTCCCTCCAGTGTGTTGGTGCACCTGGCCTCTCCCTCCCTCCAGTGTGTTGGTGCACCTGGCCTCTCCCTCCCTCCAGTGTGTTGGTGCACCTGGCCTCTCCCTCCCTCCAGTGTGTTGGTGCACCTGGCCTCTCCCTCCTTCCAGTGTGTTGGTGCACCTGGCCTCTCCCTCCCTCCAGTGTGTTGGTGCACCTGGCCTCTCCCTCCCTCCAGTGTGTTGGTGCACCTGGCCTCTCCCTCCCTCCAGTGTGTTGGTGCACCTGGCCTCTCCCTCCCTCCAGTGTGTTGGTGCACCTGGCCTCTCCCTCCCTCCAGTGTGTTGGTGCACCTGGCCTCTCCCTCCCTCCAGTGTGTTGGTGCACCTGGCCTCTCCCTCCCTCCAGTGTGTTGGTGCACCTGGCCTCTCCCTCCCTCCAGTGTGTTGGTGCACCTGGCCTCTCCCTCCCTCCAGTGTGTTGGTGCACCTGGCCTCTCCCTCCCTCCAGTGTGTTGGTGCACCTGGCCTCTCCCTCCCTCCAGTGTGTTGGTGCACCTGGCCTCTCCCTCCCTCCAGTGTGTTGGTGCACCTGGCCTCTCCCTCCCTCCAGTGTCTTGCTGCACCTGGCCTCTCCCTCCACCACCCATCCCTCCCTCCAGTGTCTTGCTGCACCTGACCTCTCCCTCCACCACCCATCCTTCCCTCCAGTGTCTTGCTGCACCTGGCCTCTCCCTCCACCACCCATCCTTTCCTCCAGTGTCTTGCTGCACCTGGCCTCTCCCTCCACCACCCATCCTTCCCTCCAGTGTCTTGCTGCACCTCGCCTCTCCCTCCACCACCCATCCTTCCCTCCAGTGTCTTGCTGCACCTGGCCTCTCCCTCCACCACCCATCCTTCCCTCCAGTGTCTTGCTGCACCTGACCTCTCCCTCCACCACCCATCCTTTCCTCCAGTGTCTTGCTGCACCTGGCCTCTCCCTCCACCACCCATCCTTCCCTCCAGTGTCTTGCTGCACCTGGCCTCTCCCTCCACCACCCATCCTTCCCTCCAGTGTCTTGCTGCACCTGGCCTCTCCCTCCACCACCCATCCTTCCCTCCAGTGTCTTGCTGCACCTCGCCTCTCCCTCCACCACCCATCCTTCCCTCCAGTGTCTTGCTGCACCTCGCCTCTCCCTCCACCACCCATCCTTCCCTCCAGTGTCTTGCTGCACCTGGCCTCTCCCTCCACCACCCATCCTTCCCTCCAGTGTCTTGCTGCACCTCGCCTCTCCCTCCACCACCCATCCTTCCCTCCAGTGTCTTGCTGCACCTGACCTCTCCCTCCACCACCCATCCTTCCCTCCAGTGTCTTGCTGCACCTGGCCTCTCCCTCCACCACCCATCCTTCCCTCCAGTGTCTTGCTGCACCTGGCCTCTCCCTCCACCACCCATCCTTCCCTCCAGTGTCTTGCTGCACCTCGCCTCTCCCTCCACCACCCATCCTTCCCTCCAGTGTCTTGCTGCACCTGGCCTCTCCCTCCACCACCCATCCTTCCCTCCAGTGTCTTGCTGCACCTGGCCTCTCCCTCCACCACCCATCCTTCCCTCCAGTGTCTTGCTGCACCTGGCCTCTCCCTCCACCACCCATCCTTCCCTCCAGTGTCTTGCTGCACCTCGCCTCTCCCTCCACCACCCATCCTTCCCTCCAGTGTCTTGCTGCACCTCGCCTCTCCCTCCACCACCCATCCTTCCCTCCAGTGTCTTGCTGCACCTCGCCTCTCCCTCCACCACTCATCCTTCCCTCCAGTGTCTTGCTGCACCTCGCCTCTCCCTCCACCACCCATCCTTCCCTCCAGTGTCTTGCTGCACCTGACCTCTCCCTCCACCACCCATCCATCCCTCCAGTGTCTTGCTGCACCTGGCCTCTCCCTCCGCCACCCATCCTTCCCTCCAGTGTCTTGCTGCACCTGGCCTCTCCCTCCACCACCCATCCTTCCCTCCAGTGTCTTGCTGCACCTGACCTCTCCCTCCACCACCCATCCTTCCCTCCAGTGTCTTGCTGCACCTCGCCTCTCCCTCCACCACCCATCCTTCCCTCCAGTGTCTTGCTGCACCTGGCCTCTCCCTCCACCCATCCTTCCCTCCAGTGTCTTGCTGCACCTCGCCTCTCCCTCCACCACCCATCCTTCCCTCCAGTGTCTTGCTGCACCTGGCCTCTCCCTCCACCCATCCTTCCCTCCAGTGTCTTGCTGCACCTCGCCTCTCCCTCCACCACCCATCCTTCCCTCCAGTGTCTTGCTGCACCTCGCCTCTCCCTCCACCACCCATCCTTCCCTCCAGTGTCTTGCTGCACCTGACCTCTCCATCCACCACCACCACCCACTATGCTGACACCTCCCTCCAGGCTACTCTTAGCGTGCACCTACCTGTTTGTCTCTTACCTAGATTACCACTCCTCACACCACCAGTGATAAATGTATCAACGTTTCTTGGTTATGCCCAGCCACCTTGTTGCCAGACGTACAGTAGTCTTATTTTGTATGTTAATTTTTGCCTGCTTTCGCCCCTTCAATCCCCTCTTTTTCTCTCTTTTTGCCAGTAAGATAATGACATTATTAAATTAACGGGTACAGTTAAGAATTAGTGGTTAGAATCTTAGTAAGAAAATTAACGCGTTAAAATGATGGTAGGTAAATTCATCGGTCCCTCGATGTTAATTACACTGAAATGTAATTACTGTACATGTTTGACGCTGCTGGAATCGGGGGAGTTGAACACTAGTTCTTGGTCCCCCCCCTCCCCTTTGACTCGAGCAACTGATGCGATATAACTGCTGCATCTATTTTTTTAAGATCATGTGTTGAATCATCTTCCTCCTAACACGCATGTACATGTTTACCATTTGTCATGTGGAAGAAATATTTGTTGATATTTTATAATTTCCAGTGGTGTGTGTGTGTTTACTCTCCGAGATGTTTGTGGGGACGGAGGGGGAGAGTCGAGACTCAGCTCCTGGCTCCGCCTCTTAAACTGTATGTCCACGTATATAGTGTATGTACGTGTACCCTGTACCCAGAAATTTACGAACTGGAGAAGGGTACTAGGGACAATTGACTCACCACCCAGGGAGGTCTTGTACTGCCCTGTACTCCGCCCTCTCTAATCTACAATGTGGACTCCACTGGAACACCACCCACTTCTCTCTCTCTCTCTCTCTCTCTCTCTCTCTCTCTCTCTCTCTCTCTCTCTCTCTCTCTCTCTCTCTCTCTCTCTCTCTCTCTCTCTCTCTCTCTCTCTCTCACACACACACACACACACACACACACACACACACACACACACACACACACACACACACACACACACACACACACACACCAAAAAATAGAGAAACAAAGGGGATATATTGGGTTTATCTAAATATCCTTGTTAGTGCGTGCGCCTTGAGCTGAACGAGAACTTTGGTTTTAAAAATGAAGGAAGGAGCCTAGTACTCTAGTGGAGCTACGGTAAGAATGTGGCCTTAACACACTGACGTTACTCTCAGAGGAAGCAAGGCTTACCCCAAGTCTGCTAAACAAATCTTCATTCATATACTGCCTGTTCTAAAATAGAATAAATGGCTCTATACGAGAGTTTTAAGCAGCTTTGTAAAGAGCTTTAAACTGCGTGTCTGCCAGACTGACCTTCAGCAGTATGTGGCTGACGTGGATGTATTGTCGCTAGAGGAAACACTTCAAGAGGATGCCGTGATGTTGGTCCAGTGCTCTTGATCCCTTATTGGAATGAAACCTGATTGAGGCGCCTCCCATTGCCCAGGTGCTGTGACCCCTGACTCACCTCCTCCCCATTGCCCAGGTGCTGTGACTCCTGACTCACCTCCTCCCCATTGCCCAGGAGCTGTGACTCCTGACTCACCTCCTCCCCATTGCCCAGGAGCTGTGACTCCTGACTCACCTCCTCCCCATTGCCCAGGTGCTGTGACTCCTGACTCACCTCCTCCCCATGACTATAATAATACGAAACAAACACTTCAAGGTATAGCAGACATTACACACTGCCGTTTCTCAATATTGAAGGGCACTTGGTCCATGGAACTGGAGCTGTAATCTCTAGATTGAACCTGATTACTTCCCAGTCCTCAGGTGCTGTGTGACCCATAGGGGTTTAGCGCTTTCCTGTGATTATAACAGCAGGATAACATTTAAAACAATGGTCAAATATTCCTGGAGAAATAGTGGTAAGTGTCGTAGAAATAGTGGTGTCGTAGAAATAGCGGAAAGTGTCGTAGAAATAGTGGGAAGCGTCGTAGAAATAGTGGTGTCACAGAAATAGTGGGAAGGGTCGTAGAAATAGTGGTAAGTGTCGTAGAAATAGTGGTGTCGTAGAAATAGTGGTAAGTGTCGTAGAAATAGGGGTAAGTGTCGTATAAATAGTGGGAAGTGTCGTAGAAATAGTGGGAAGTGTCGCAGAAATAGTGGTGAGTGTCGCAGAAATAGTGGTGAGCGTCCCAGAAATAGTGGTGAGTGTCGTAGAAATAGTGGTGTCACAGAAATAGTGGGAAGTGTCGTAGAAATAGTGGTGTCACAGAAATAGTGGGAAGCGTCGTAGAAATAGTCGTGAGTGTCGCAGAAATAGTGGGAAGTGTCGTAGAAATAGTCGTGAGTGTCGCAGAAATAGTGGGAAGTGTCGTAGAAATAGTGGGAAGTGTCGTAGAAATAGCGGGAAGTGTCGTGGAAATAGTAGGAAGTGTCGTAGAAATAGTGGTGAGTGTCGTAGAAATTGTGGGAAGTGTCGTAGAAATAGTGGGAAGTGTCGTGGAAATAGTGGGAAGTGTCGTAGAAATAGTGGGAAGTGTCGTGGAAATAGTAGGAAGTGTCGTAGAAATAGCGGGAAGTGTCGTAGAAATAGTGGGAAGTGTCGTAGAAATAGTGGGAAGTGTCGTAGAAATAGCGGGAAGTGTCGTGGAAATAGCGGGAAGCTCACTTGGCAAGAGTCGCCACTATCACATTACGACTTCACTCTAGACAATGTTCACTGAATGTTATCAACGTTGACTTTTTGGCACGCAGAGGACTCACCAGTTTAAATGGTTGCTCTTTGAGGAGCTCCACATTCATGGTGGGAGGCTACACATTCATGGTGGGAGGCTACACACATGGTGGGACGCTATACATTCATGGCGGTAGGCTACACATTCATGGTGGGAGGCTACACATTCATGGTGGGAGGCTACACATTCATGGTGGGAGGCTACACATTCATGGTGGGAAGCTATACATATATGATGGGAGGCTACACTCATGGCGGGAGGCTATACATTCATGGTGGGAGGCTATACATTCATGGTGGGAGGCTACACATTCATGGTGGGAGGCTACACATTCATGGTGGGAAGCTATACATATATGGTGGGAGGCTACACACTCGTGATGGGAAGCTACAGATTTATGGTGAGAGGCTACACATTTATGGTGGGAAGCTATACATATATGGTGGGAGGCTACACTCATGGCGGGAGGCTATACATTCATGGTGGGAGGCTACACATTCATGGTGGGAGGCTACACATTCATGGTGGGAAGCTATACATATGTGGTGGGAGGCTACACACTCGTGATGGGAAGCTACAGATTTATGGTGAGAGGCTACACATTGCTGGTGGGAGGCTACACTCATGGCGGGAGGCTATACATTCATGGTGGGAGGCTACACATTCATGGTGGGAGGCTACACATTCATGGTGGGAAGCTATACATATGTGGTGGGAGGCTACACACTCGTGATGGGAAGCTACAGATTTATGGTGAGAGGCTACACATTTATGGTGGGAGGCTACACTCATGGCGGGAGGCTATACATTCATGGTGGGAGGCTACACATTCATGGTGGGAGGCTACACATTCATGGTGGGAAGCTATACATATGTGGTGGGAGTCTACACACTCGTGATGGGAAGCTACAGATTTATGGTGAGAGGCTACACATTCATGGTGAGATGCAGCACATTCATGGTGGGAGACTACACATTCATGGTGGGAGGCAACACACTTATGGTGGAAGACTACACACACATGGTGCTAGACTACACATTCATGGTGGGAGGGTACACACTTATGGTGGGAAGCTACACATTTATGGTGGGAGGCTACACATTCACGATGGGAGGCTACACATGTCGGGAGGCAACACATTCATGGTGGGAGACTATGCATTCATGGTGGGAGGCTATGCATTTATAGTTCGAGGCTATACACTCATGGTGCTAGGCTACAAATTCATGGTGGGAGGCTACACACTCATTGTGGGAGGCTACACACTCATTGTGGGAAGCTACACATGGTGGGAGACTACACATTCATGATGGGATACTACACATGGCGAGACACATTCATGGTGGCAGACTACATTGCTTGACACTCAGTGCTTGGATATTAGAGGCTCCCCACTCATGGTGGGAGTCCCACTCTCATAGTGAGGGTAGCTGTAAAGTAAAAGGACACAAGTGCAACTAATGTGACATTTTATTGTGGCAACGTTTCGCTCTCCAGGAGCTTTATCAAGCCATTACAAACAATACATGGACACAGAGGGTATATATAGGCTCAGAGTGAGGTGCAATACTAGTGAGGTACCATTTCGATGTTCACTAGTGGTGGTAGTAGTAGTAGTAGTAGTGACAAAAGTAATACAATGTGGTAGAGCAATTAATTCGTACATGAGAAAAAGGATATAAAAGCTATTACTTGGGTAACATAAAAATAGGTTGGACAAATATAGGCTGGAAAGAGGCAGCTTGTTTCAGTGTTCACTCCTTGTATGTGCTTGTGTAGTATAACAGGAGAGACTATGTGATGGCAGGGTTTACTGTTTTCAGGAGGATTCTTGCTAAGACTTCGGAGATGGTGAAACTGCCGTTGTTTTGTTTAATTGTATTCGAAACAGCGATCAGTGGTGATTCGAGGCACTTGCGTCTACGGAAATTAGTTTCTTTGATCACTAATTGGGCGTCTCTGAATTTCATGAGATGATTGGTGGAATTTCGGTGTTGTACACAGGCGTTGTTCAAGTTATCGTTCCTACATGCGTAAATGTGTTCATTGAGGCGGGTGTCGAGGTTTCTTGCTGTTTCACCTACGTAAATCTTGTCACAGCCTCCACAGCCTCCACGTCACTTGGTTACGTTACGTGGACGACGTCCTCGTAATAACTCCCAAACGTTTTGATGTAGGGGATCTTCAGGCAAGGCTCAACGCAGTTGAACCGGCGATCCAGTTTACACTAGAAGAAGTGTCCAATGACAAGCTACCTTTCCTCGACGTCCTCATTCACAAAGTAGACAACAACCTAAGATTTCAAGTTTATCGGAAACCCACCAATAAAAATGATCTCACACACTTCTATTCCAGTCAATATACCAAGACCAAAAGAGGCATCATCATCGGGTTTTTCCTAAGAGCATACCGAATTTGTAGTCCTGAGTTTCTTGACGAGGAATGTACATACATTCACCAAACATTCACTGAGTAACATTTTCCTTCTTTTTTCATCGAAGACTGCAAGAAAAGAGCTCTTCAGATCATTAATTCTCCACGCACCAACACCACTCCCAACAAAGTTATAATTCTTCCCAACAGCCAGGTTGCACTGAACGTCTCAAAAGTACTTTCACAAGCTAACACCAGAGTCGCCATCGCTTCTAGCACTTCAATAAAGGATCTAACCAGGACAAAATCCAAGCATCACGAACCAGTCAATGCAGGAGTTTACACTATACCCTGTGGAGGCTGTGACAAGATTTACGTAGGTGAAACAGCAAGAAACCTCGACACCCGCCTCAATGAACACATTTACGCATGTAGGAACGATAACTTGAACAACGCCTGTGTACAACACCGAAATTCCACCAATCATCTCATGAAATTCAGAGACGCCCAATTAGTGATCAAAGAAACTAATTTCCGTAGCCGCAAGTGCCTCGAATCACCACTGATCGCTGTTTCGAATACAATTAAACAAAACAACGGCAGTTTCACCATCTCCGAAGTCTTAGCAAGAATCCTCCTGAAAACAGTAAACCCTGCCATCACATAGTCTCTCCTGTTATACTACACAAGCACATACAAGGAGTGAACACTGAAACAAGCTGCCTCTTCCCAGCCTATATTTGTCCAACCTATTTTTATGTTACCCAAGTAATAGCTTTTATATCCTTTTTCTCATGTACGAATTAATTGCTCTACCATATTGTATTACTTTTGTCACTACTACTACTTCTACTACCACCACTAGTGAACATCGAAATGGTACCTCACTAGTATTGCACCTCACTCTGAGCCTTTATATACCCTCTGTGTCCATGTATGGCTTGTAATGGCTTGATAAAGCTCCTGGAGAGCGAAACGTTGCCACAATAAAATGTCACATTAGTTGCACTTGTTTCCTTTTACTTTACAAGGTAGATTTGTCAGGAAACAGGACAAGTGTTTCCTAACGCGGGTCCTAGTCATATGATGACTCGCAACTGGAGCTTTTGGTCATCTGACCGAGGCCTTTCACTGGCTCATCGGTCCACCCCTTTTAAGATTATCGTTATTGATTCATTTCGCGGAGATGGGACTTATATACTGAAGACAAATGAGATGAAGCAGTGATAGGAGTCACCAGGGGACAAAACCACTAGTGGAAGTAGATTGAAGAAACCCCTGAAGTTTCTTGTGGATTCTGTCAGTTTTAAGAACATAAAGTGCACTGGTTTAGAAAGACACGTAAGCAAACACTATAACATATTTATTAGAAAACGTTTCGGTCCTGGGACCTTGATCACTTCTAACATACAGAGGTAGAAAGACATTATATATATAGGCGGAGAGTGAGATGTGACGCACGTGACCTGAGGAATGTCATAAGAACATAAGAATGGAGGAACACTGTAGAAGGCCTACTGGCCCATGCGAGGCAGGTCCTTATCAAAACAACCTCTGTCTATGATGAGGACCAGTAGACGATGAAATCATGTGACTCCTGTGTTGTTGGGTTGGTGCTGCTTAAGTATCATGTAGAAAGAAAGGTATAAAATACCGACAATATGAAAGTTAAGACACATGTGCAACATCTGGATATCTTTATTGTAGTAGACGTTTCGCCATCCAGTGGCTTTATCAATACAGATTCTAGGACATAATAGGAAGACAGTAGAACTATATACAAAAGATGAGGTAATCAGTCCCTCGGCCTTGGAGTTAGTGTTCACAGCATCGTGGTGGAGGAGAGTCTGGAGCTCCAGACTCTCCTCCACCACGATGCTGTGAACACTAACTCCAAGGCCGAGGGACTGATTACCTCATCTTTTGTATATAGTTCTACTGTCTTCCTATTATGTCCTAGAATCTGTATTGATAAAGCCACTGGATGGCGAAACGTCTACTACAATAAAGATATCCAGATGTTGCACATGTGTCTTAACTTTCATATCATGTAGAAGTGATCAAGGTCCCAGGACCGAAACGTTTTCTAATAAATATGTTATAGTGTTTGCTTACGTGTCTTTCTAAACCAACTTGTCGGTATTTATTACCAAGGTTTATACCATAAAGTGCACTGCACTAGTCTCACTAGTCCATGCTAGGCAAGTCCAACTCAGTTATTTTCCTTTTTTGAATTGGCAGTTGGTTTTGTGTGTGTGCGCTTTCCATTTGATACTAGGGTTGTAGTCTGTCATGTAATAATGTTGGTAGAATTACCGACAATATGTAAAGTAAAAGGACACAAGTGCAACTAATGTGACATTTTATTGTGGCAACGTTTCGCTCTCCAGGAACTTTGTCAAGCCGATACAAGCAGTATATGGGTGATGCACTGATGACACCATCATTACATCTCTACTGCTTCTGCTAACTCTTCTGTATTCGACTGAAGAAACCTACTGTGTAGGCGAAACATTTCGGAATAAAGATACCTAACTGTTGCACATGTCTTACTTATCGACCTCATTGTCTACCTGTCCTCATCGTAATATGGCATTTTTCAGGTCACTTTGTGATGTCACTCACAATCCACTCTCCGCCTGTATATACTGTCATTTTAATATTTTTGTTAGTGATCAAGGTCCCCGGCACCGAAACATTTTGTAATATATCCTAGTGTTTGCTCACGTGTCTTTTTAAACCAATTTCTTTCAACGCACCGGCCATATCCCACCGAGGCAGGGTGGCCCAAAAAGAAAAACAATAGTTTCTCTTTTTAAATTTGGTAATTTGTACAGGAGATGGGGTTACTAGCCCTTTGCTCCCGGCATTTTAGTCGCCGCTTACGAAACGCATGGCTTACGGAGGAAGAATTCTGTTCCACTTCCCCATAATAATAATAATATCTTTATTTACTACATGTACATATAGTAAATAAAAATATTATTTACTACATGTATTGGTATACAGGCCTGGCTGATGTCAGTGACATACTACTATATAGAAAGTCGCTTGTAATGCTGAGCATTTCAGGCAAATTAGGTCAGTTTTGTCCCAGGATGCGACCCATACCAGTCCACTAACACCCAGGTACCCATTTTACTGATGGGTGAACAGGGACAGCAGGTGACTTATGGAAATACGTCCCTACCTGGAGGTTACCTGGAGGTTATTCCGGGGATCAACGCCCCCGCGGCCCGGTCCATGGATCAGGGCCTGATCAACTAGGCTGTTACTGCTGGCCGCACGCAGTCCAACGTACGAGCCACAGCCCGGCTGATCCGGCACTGACTTTAGGTATCTGTCCAGCTCTCTCTTGAAGGCAGCCAGGGGTTTATTGGCAATTCCCCTAATGCTTGACGGGAGGCTGTTGAACAGTTTTGGGCCCCGGACACTTATGGTGTTTTCCCTTAGTGTACCAATGGCGCCCCTACTTTTTATTGGGGGCATTTTGCATCGCCTGCCCAGTCTTTTACTTTCGTAGGGAGTGATTTCTGTGTGCAGATTTCGGACCATTCCTTCCAAGTTTTTCCAAGTGTAGATTATGATATATCTCTCCCTCCTGCGTTCCAACGAGTACAAGTCAAGTGCTTCCAAGCGTTCCCAGTAGTTAAGGTGCTTGACAGAACTTATATGTGCAGTAAAGGATCTCTGTACACTCTCTAGATCTGCGATTTCACCTGCTTTGAATGGAGATGTTAATGTACAGCAGTATTCCAGCCTAGAGAGAACAAGTGATTTGAAAAGGATCATCATGGGCTTGGCATCTCTCGTTTTGAAAGTTCTCATTATCCATCCTATCATTTTCTTTGCACGTGCGATCGTGGCACTGTTGTGATCCTTGAAAGTGAGATCCTCAGACATTACTACTCCCAGGTCCCTTACATTATTTTTCCGCTCTATTGTATGGCCGGAGTCAGTAGTATACTCTGTTCTAGTTATTATCTCCTCCAGTTTTCCATAACGGAGTAGTTGGAATTTGTCCTCATTGAACATCATATTGTTTACCGTTGCCCACTGGAAAACTTTGTTTATATCTTCTTGGAGGTTAACCGCGTCCTCAGCAGATGACAGCCTCATGCAGATCCTAGTATCATCCGCAAAGGATGATACGGTGCTGTGGTGTATATCTCTGTTTATGTCTGATATGAGGATAAGGAATAAGATGGAAATAAATGGTATAAAATACCGACATAATGGAAATATAAACACAAATGCAGTATAATGTGATCCTTTATTGGCAACGTTTCACCCACACAGTGGGCTTTTTCAAGTCACACACGGATCTACCTGGGGTTGGAAGGTACGAGAGTATTTATAGTCATGTTCAGAATGTTGAGGTCGGGTGGAGAATGCTGCATCTGATGATCTACCGGGTGGGGTTATAGAGTCTTGGGTAGCTTGGCAGGGGTATTGGACAAGTTGTAGACCTTCTGCAGTGTTCTATGTTCTTATGTGGGATAGCGATGAAGAAGTTTCTTTGTAGATGAATGGTTCAGAGAACCGACATGTTGATAAATTAGACACATGTGCAACTCTTGGGTATCTTTATTGAGGAAACGTTTCGCCACACAGTGGCTTCATCAGTCCATACAAAGGAGAATCTTGAAGAACAGGAGGAGAATGAGGTAATCAGTCCCTCAACCTTGAGTCGATGTGGTCAGTCCATCAATCTTGAATAGAATACGGCATACGTGCTGAGAAGGAGCTTATAAACCGTTGGCAGGAGAGGTGCAGCAGTCATAGGTCGTGTAACATTTGTTCAATGTTGAAGTAGGTCGTGCCCAAGAATTAGGCAAGCGAAGAATTCCCAAGTATTAAGATCCCAAGAAGTTGCAGTGTCTGACAGGTTTGTAGATGAATGGTTCAGAGAACCGACATGTTGATAAATTAGACACATGTGCAACTCTTGGGTATCTTTATTGAGGAAACGTATCGCCACACAGTGGCTTCATCAGTCCATACAAAGGAGAATCTTGAAGAACAGGAGGAGAATGAGGTAATCAGTCCCTCAACCTTGAGTCGATGTGGTCAGTCCATCAATCTTGAATAGAATACGGCATACGTGCTGAGAAGGAGCTTATAAACCGTTGGCAGGAGAGGTGCAGCAGTCATAGGTCGTGTAACATTTGTTCAATAAAGATACCCAAGAGTTGCACATGTGTCTAATTTATCAAGAAGTTTCTTGGCGAGTGGTTCAGCTATGTTACAGAAGCCATTGTTCTGGTTGAAATTGTTGGTTATAGAGATAAGCGATGATTCCAGGATTCTTCTGTATTGAGTGTTGTCTTCGTTGGCTATAAGTCTTGAGTTTCTGTAGTTAATTAAATGGTTGTGTGAATTGCGATGTTGTACACAGGCATTCCTTGTATCGTCAGTCCTGCTTGCATATTGGTGTTCTGAAATGCGTGTTTGGAGGTCTCTTGATGTTTCGCCCACATATAATTTGTTGCAGTCATTACAAGGGATTATGTATACCCCTGCAGAGGATGGAGGCTTGTCCTGTCTACTACTGGTGATGTCCTTGATGGTCGTGGTTGTGGAGGTAGATACTTGGAATGATGTTTTGGCAAAGATGTTGGAAACATGTTTGGCAATGGAGTTGTTGGGGAGGACTATGTATCTCTTCTCGGCAGTGTCTTCTCTGGGTGTGTTGAAGATGTCTAATGCCCGCCGTCTGCAGTCTCTGATGAAGTGACGAGGATAGTGGAGTTTAGAAAATACTTGTTCAATTATAGTGCATTCTTCCTCAAGGAACTCATTGCTGCAGATTCTGAGTGCACGTAGGAAGAAGCCCACCCGGTAGATCATCAGATGCAGCATTCTCCACCTGACCTCAACATTCTGAACATGACTATAAATACTCTCGTACCTTCCAACCCCAGGTAGATCCGTGTGTGACTTGAAAAAGCCCACTGTGTGGGTGAAACGTTGTCAATAAAGGATCACATTATACTGCATTTGTGTTTATACGTCCCTAATGTTTTCCAGCCGTACCGGAGGAGATTCGAACTCCGGACCTGTGTGTGTGAGCTGAGTGCGTTAGCGATCGAGCTACGGGCCACCCTTTATGGAGATTAAACCAATTTATCGGTATCAATTACCAAAGTATACACCATAGGACGTGAGTGTTTGGCTCTCTTTCTTCAACAGGAGTCATCACTTGTGACTAATTTCTTTCGGTTGAGAATCGGGGATGTACATTTGATACATAGGCACCTGTTTGCAGGTGCTCATCATATCTGCAGGTTGTGTTGGGCGACTGTGGAGCAAGTTTGACCTTTGCCCACGGTTATGGTCTCTTCACTTTTGTGTAGGTGGGTGAGTTAGACCTGCCAAACATGGGCCAGTAGGCCTACCGCAGTGTTCCTCCATTTCCGTGATCTTATCAACAGACACTTCCTTCTAAAATTAATGATTCCTTTAAAGTACCTGTTCAGTCGAACTGTGATGCCTATATTAGACTTAAGTCGCAAAAACCAACAGTATGACTTAACTAGGCCATCAACCAGGAGTCCTGGTCAGAAAGTGGACAACGGAGGCGTTGATCCCTGGAAACATAAGAACATAAGAACGAAGGAACACTGCAGCAGGCCTACTGGCCAATGCACCCAACCTAGTCAGGTCAGGTCACCTTGACTTAAGGGAGGAACACGGCAACCGTCCTGGTAGCGCAAGCTAATCAGGTCCAACTCACACCCACCCACACCCACTCATGTATTTATCCAACCTATTTTTAAAGATACACAACGTTCTGGCCTCTATAACTGTACTTGGGAGTTTGTTCCACTCATCCACAACTCTGTTACCAAACCAGTACTTTCCTATATCCTTCCTTAATCTGAATTTTTCTAACTTAAAACCATTGCTGCGAGTCCTGTCTAGGCTAGATATTTTCAGCACACTGTTTACATCCCCTTTATTTATTCCTGTCTTCCATTTATACACCTCAATCATATCCCCCCTAATTCTACGTCTTTCTAGAGAGTGAAGATTCAGGGCCCTTAGTCTATCCTCATAGGGAAGGTTTCTGATACATGGGATCAACTTTGTCATCCTCCTTTGTACATTTTCCAGAGCATTTATATCCATTCTGTAATACGGTGACCAAAACTGTGCAGCATAATCTAAATGAGGCCTAACCAAGGATGTATAGAATTGAAGAACAACCTGAGGACTCCTATTATTTATGCTTCTTGATATAAAGCCAAGGATTCTATTAGCTTTATTGCGAACACTTATGCACTGTTGTCTTGGTTTCAGATTACTGCTAACCAGAACTCCTAAATTTTTTTCGCAATCCGTAATATTAAGATCTACATTATTTAGTTTATATGTGGCATGGTTATTGTCCTGTCCAACATTTGGAACTTTGCATTTGTCTATATTAAACTGCATCTGCCACCTCTCCGACCACTGCATCAGTCTACTCAAATCTTCCTGGAGTGCTCTAATGTCCTCGTCAGAATGAATTCGACGGCCTATTTTGGTGTCATCGGCAAACTTGCTGATGTCGCTCTCTATGCCCTCATCTATGTCGTTTATGTATATTGTGAACAGCAGGGGGCCCAACACTGACCCCTGTGGAACACCGCTCGTGACGCTTCCCCACTCTGATTTCTCCCCATTTATGCAAACTCTCTGCTGCCTATTTGTCAACCATGCCTCTATCCATGAAAAAATTTCTCCTCCTATTCCATGTGCCTTAATTTTCCTCAATAGTCTCTGATGTAGGACCCTGTCAAAAGCCTTACTGAAGTCCATGTACACAATATCATATTCATTCCCATGATCTACCTCCTCAAATACCTTAGTGAAAAAAGTTAACAAATTCGTAAGGCAGGAACGCCCCTTTGTAAAACCATGCTGAGATTCGTTGATTAATTTATGCTTTTCAAGGTGGCTACGAACTGCCTCGGCAATTATTGATTCCATAAATTTTCCCACTATGGAGGTTAGGCTTATTGGTCTATAGTTTGAAGCTAAGGACCTGTCACCTGCTTTGAAAATAGGTATCACATTTGCCATTTTCCACTTATCTGGCACCATGCCAGTTTGTAGTGATATGTTGAAAAGATTAGCCAAAGGTTTGCTAAGCTCCTCTTTACATTCCTTTAGAACCCTTGCATACAGTTCATCAGGGCCTGGGGATTTGTTAGGTTTTAATTTATCTATTTGCCTAAGGACCATGTCACTTGTGACCCTAATCGTGCACAGTTTATTATCGTCCTGTTCCACATAATTTATAATTTCTGGAATATCGCTGGTATCCTCCTGTGTAAAAGCTGAGAGGAAATATGTGTTAAAACTTCTACACATTTCCTTATCACTGTCAGTGAGCTGACCCGAGGAACTTTTGAGTGGGCCTATCTTGTCCCTGATCTTACTTCTGTATACCTGAAAGAATCATTTTGGGTTAGTCTTCGAATCTCTTGCAACTTTAACCTCATAATCTCTTTTTGCTTTTCTAATTCCTTTTTTTATTTCTCTCTTTAACTGAATATATCGATTTCTTAATTGCCCCTCTCCTCTTTTGATTTGCCTATATATGCCTCTCTTTTGACCAAATAGATATTTTAATCTATTGTTCATCCATTTAGGATCATTTTTGTTTGATCTGATTTCCCTATTTGGAACATAATTTGACTGAGCAGCTAGAACTATGCCCTGGAAAGCGTCATATCGGCATCCATCACCACCTACCTGACCCTTAGTCAGGTCATTCCAGTTCAGCCCACCTAAGTAATTTTTCAGTAGCGTATGTCATGGAGGGGGACGATTACATTGGATTAGGGAATGATTAGCAGGAACCAGAAAACTAGCACCGATGTGTTAGGTTGTGAATGGGGATCAGTCCCAGGTGCCGGGGGGTGAGTGAAACATTGCCAAGTCGTGCCCTAAGTCTAAACCAGTACTTTGAGATCTAAGAAATATATTAGACACATGTACAGTAGTTGGGTATCTTTATTGATAAAACGTTTCCGCCTACACAGGCTGAGGGGCTGACCACCTCAAAAACTTTTTCTCCAAGGATGATGGACTGATTACATCTTTATTTTATTAATACTGCTCCTTTATGTTTGAAGAAGCCTACTGTGTAGGCGAAACGTTTCATCAATAAAGATACCCATCTGTTGCACATGTCTTAATCTTCAACTTGCTGGCATTTTATACCCTTTCCAATACGTTAATAAGTCACACTTCCCTGACTTTAAGAATTCACAACTAACCCTCAAATTAAAGATAAAATCCCATTTACTTCTGTTTCCAGTTCATGGGTTATGAATATTGTACATGTATGACTGACAACCAAATATAACTAATATATATTTCGTATGACTGAGTAGATTTACTGCAGCGTTCTTAATATTTTTGTGTGATAATGTTAAATTGAGTGGACTGTGTGACCCTTTCTTTACATCAGGTCTGTGAAATTCTCTTTAAGTTCTTTGCGTATTGTTCTCGGGCTGCTTGTGGAGAAATGCAAGGGGTTTACTTAAGGGTTTAGGCTGCGAGTGGGTGAGTGTAGGTGGCGGGCATCTCAAGCGGTTTTATAACTTAGAAACGATCGTATCGACAGTGGCTGGTATGTCCTTGTTGCCCCGAGTTACCAGTCATAAAGTATGAGAGGGTATCACGTGATCAGAGAGTGAGAGTAGTCTCTGTGTATATGTATTTTTTTACCATCTCTGTCTTATCTGATGCTGAGTCTGGGTGGTAAGTGTGTTCTAATGTAGTTTTTGTTATTTTCTCCTTGCAGATGACTAGATAGCGAGATAAGAGGCCTCAAAGTCATACCCAGCTAAGTGGACGCTTGCTGACCCGATTTGGAGGGTGTGGTTATTGAGAGACTTAGGGTGGTGTTGGGGCCGGGTGGCGGCGGCAATCAGCTTCAGCACACAGGTGTAGTGGCGTCAGGTGTAGGTGGCGGGTGTCCGCCAGTGTTACGGCGCTGCCAGGTGTATACATAGGGGCAGGGGGTGTCCAGCCTCCGCCACCGCCAACACCACCACCAATATTCACGCTCCTTCCTCTCAGTTACGCTGCCCACAGTTTACAGGAGGCGCCGCGCTGCTGCCAAGAAGTTCCCTGCTCCTTTCAACAAGTGCTCCGCTCGCTACGCGCAACTCGAAGGTCCCGACAAGAAAATTAAATTGTGCCTGAGTGTTCTAGTGGCAAGTGGAGCCTTGAGGTCATTGTATCTTGTGAAGTGACGATATATTACAGCTCTCAGTTGTTGTGGACGCGTCGAGCTCACAACTCTGGAATCAGCAGTGAGTGGTCCTCTGCAGCATCTGTGTTTAGTGTTCAAAGACCATTGTGTTCTGTGCTTATGTGAGAGAACTGTGCTCGAGATGTACTCTAGACTACTGTTACATTAAAGAAAAATGTGTTAAAGGATAAAGTCAGTGTTGGCCCATTCCAAGTTTATAGTATAGTGGTACAGCCAGCTGGAAAATAGTACATTCATAGTGTGACAATTTGAGATTTGAGAGGAAGGACTTTTTTTTTTTTAGTTTCATAGACGTAACCTCCATGATCTAAAGTTAAAAAGTCTGGTAGAATAGCTCTTAAATCGTGTATAAGTTCATTATTAAAAACACGTCCAGTAGATCTGTAAAAGTCGAAGTGCAAACAAGTTAAAAAAATTAAAAGAATACCGTCCAATAAGTGCTTAACGTAAGACACTGTCAGGTCTTGACATGTTAACTTGAGATCTTAAACGGTCACAAATCACCACCACAAATTGCCACAAACATTTAGCACAATACCCAACCTGAAGTCCACCGCTGTTCTCAGTCTGGTGTCAGACTTCCAGCCGCTTGTTTTAAGTGTAATAATCTACACGATCTCCTTTTCCCCTCACTCGGAACAGACAAAAACATAGGAAGAGAGAACTGTAGTAGGCCTACTGGCCCATGGTAAGCAGGGTCTGCTTGCACCCACTCCTTCCCAGGCGTAACGTTTTCTCAGCTTCATTTTTGCGTCAGACGGCTGCAAAGGATACTCGCCGTCAACCTTGCTTCAGCTGCAAAGTTGCATTGAACTGCAACCATCACCAGCGACATGACTTCACTCAACTCCCTCTTCTCGTTCACATCGCCGGCAGTGAAAAAACTGCTGGGATGGAAGCAGGGGGACGAAGAGGAAAAGTGGGCGGAGAAGGCAGTTGACTCCTTAGTGAAGAAGCTTAAGAAGAAGAAGGGCGCCATTGAGGAGCTGGAGCGGGCGCTCTCCAGTCACGGCCAGCAGTCCAAGTGTGTCACCATCCCCAGAAGCCTGGATGGTCGTCTACAGGTAATGTTATGTTTTGTTTTTTATTTTTTTTTTAAAGTATGATACCTATGTTGAAAGTGGTATAAAATACCGACAGGGTGACGATTAAGACACATGTACAACAATTGGGTATCTTTATAAGTTGAAACTTTTCGCCTACACAGCAGGCTTCTTCAGTCAAATACAGAGGCAATAGGTTTAATAGTGAAATGAAGATGTAATCAGTCCATCAATCATGGAGAAAAAATATTTGTGGTGGTCTGATAGACTCTTACATCATCTTCATTTGACAAAGGACCTACTGTGTAGGCTTTTCAACAATAAAGATAACCAGCTGTTGCACACGTTTCTTAATCGTCAAATTAAGATACCCTTCAAGGATGCATTCCTCATGGCTAGTGTTGCTATATTACATCCACAGGAGTATGGTTGCTTTGTTAGGTTTAAACCCAGCCAGTGGCATCAGTCCAATACAGAGACGAACGGTGAAAGATGAGGAGAATGAGGTAATCAGTCCTCTAGCCTGGAGGTGATGTATTCAGTCCATCATCTGTAAGTTGAGGGACTAATTACCTCAGACTCCTTCACATCTTCCACCGTTTCTTCTCGTTATTGGACTGATGAAGCCATTGGCTGGCGAGACGTTTCCATGGTAAGGATGCCCAAGTGTTGCACAGACCTTTCATTCAGCATCAAGAGTGACATGCTTTTTAAGACTATGTAAATTTTAAAGTAGTGAGCTAATTCAACTGTTTAAATGTAATTATCCTTAGTTTAAGGACTTTGCATTTAACTGTTGGGTTAACACTTGTGTTGATATATCACTGTCATCTCTATGTTTTAAATGTTTATTTTTATTATAGATAAAATCTACACCCGTTTTTAGATGGAACTGAAAGAGGGAGAGAGGGGGGGATATTTGATAGTAATAAGTATAATTTTTAAATGGGTGGACCGGTAAGCCAGCGGAAGGCCTCGGTCAGATGACCAAAAGTTCCAACTGCGGGTCATTATATGACTAAGACCCGTGTGAGGAAACACTCGTCCTGTTTCCTGACAAATTTTACCTAACGTAACACCAACATTAAAATAATATAATTATGTATTCCTCTAACTTATTTACGTTTTTAGCCACCGTTTAATGTTCCCTGGTTCTCTGTACCATCTCAAAGGCCATTCTAGATCCGAGAATTTTATATGCAGTGATCATGTTTCTGGTGTTAGGTTTAGTGTCTTGGTAGTCCATCCACCTCAGTTCCTGCACTAGTCTCTCGTCGCTCAGCTTTTTGTCTTCTCTAGTTTGTTTATATGCTTGTTCAGGTGGGGCACTGCATACTCGACGATCCTAACATAAGAACTGAAGAGCATTGCAGTATGCTAGGCAGGTCTAACTGACACTCACACCCATAAGTTGTCAAGTCACCGTGTTTTTCCAGCCAGTGACTTGACTCCTGATACTTTTAATATATGCAAAGGTATGGTATATGGAACTTTACCCATAAGTTGTGTTCAGTACCTACAGTGAGTCTTGGAATTTCCTGAAAGCTTTTCTTGCATTAGCTACTTTTTCATGTCACCAGTTTTCTGGTTGTATACATGCATTTTAAATATTTTGTAAGATGTTCACTTTCAGTCTTTTACATTTTATATAGTGTCTCCTACTAGGA